>NC_133231.1:31343004-31505504 GCF_040436345.1 Pagrus major | reverse complement strand
AGTCTGCCGTTACTAACGCAAGAAAATATACATTTAGGATCAAATTCATTCAAAGTCACTTCTAAATGCACATTTCAGCCTTTCCCTCTGTTATAATAATTTTTTTAAGGCTGAAAAATGTGTGAAAGTTAATGTTGTCATGCATGTATTATTTTAATTTGTCCAGGCTGTTGGTGCGGCTTTAATGATAATGTTGTCAGTTGTCATATTTCAAACATATTCATGCACATTTTAAGATCTTATGATATGTTTTGCATGTGAACTCTTGTGACAGAAGCCAACGGATTAAAAGTACTTAAGTGAAAGTTTGAAGTATGGACGGAAATCCTCAGCAAAGTACTCAAATCTGTAATTAAGTACAGTAAGTTAGTTTATTTTAATAAAATATATTTTTAGGCTTAAAAGAAGTGTAAATCTATGATTTTATTAACTTTTATGAACTTTTTCACATCCTGGTGATGTTTAACTATAAAAAGTCACTGACACTCTCTTTTGCTGTTTCACTTTGAATGAGCATCACTGAGACTAAACTGTGTCGGTGCGGCTGTTGGAGTTATTTAACGGCTCTCCTTTCAGTTTTTATCCGTCACCATAATGAAAGTCTGTCAAATGGTTTCTGTTACTGTACTGGAGCTTTAGGACCTGACCTGCTGTCTTTAAATGAGTAAAACTCTTGGTCAGGAACCATCTGAGCTAAAGGATCATTCTGCTCTTTTTCCAGAAGCCATTTCCATGTACGCCTGCAGCAGTTGATTATTTTTAGTATCGGTTAATCAAAGGTTAATTGTTTCATACAGAAAATGTCAAAAACAGTGAATAATGACCCTCACGACTTCCCCGAACTCAAGGTGAAATTTTTAATGTTTAGTTTTGTTCAACCAAAAGTTCCCAAAACTCAAATATATTCAGTTTACTGTCACAAATAAACGAGCAAAAGCAGGAAATCATCTCATTTGAGAAGCAGGACGCAGCACATTTTTGTCATTTTTGCTTAAAAAATTAACTTAATGATGAATTGATGATTAAAATAACTGCAGATTGATTTTGTTCATCATCTGAGATTCTGTCCTTTTTTCCAGATGGTACCATGGTAGTGTTTTAGTTGTTTTTGAGTATATTTTTCCTTTGCGCTTTACTTTGCTCCTTTAAACAGGAAACGGCAACAGTTTGATGTCCCTCGCCCTTTTGATTTGCAAATTCTCCGTTTTAAATCTGTCTCCTCTGTCTTCAGTGCACAGTAGGAGTCTTTCACATCAGGCTTCAGTACACGACCGTGAATGTGAAACACATGCAGACTCATCACGCATGTCAGACTCTTTTGAACAGTGCTGCTCTGAGCTGTGGCTCCTCTCCTCTTGTTTTACCTTAAAGCAGCCCCAGTTTTGTGTTGCATGATTAATGCTGCTGAGAAACATTTCCAGGAGTAAAGTCAGTGCCGGACTGTATGGAAGTTCATCCATGACAAAATGTTTCGCAAAACAATTTCAAGCTGTAATCTGAAGGTTCATGTTTGAGAGCTCGCAGGGACGATTCACAAGTTTACACCTGTAATGATTAAATAGATACATCAGTAATTAATTTGCCTCATATACATTTTCCATAAACACACTGTGTGATGTGTTTCTGATCATCGTCACGCACCTTTAAGTTCTGCTGGTCATTTTAATCTTGTGAAAACTCCCCGTTGTTTCGACTTTAGAAAGAAGATGCGTCAGAAAGAGATTCATTTTCCATCGAGTTTTCCCTCGTCTGAAAAAATCAGATGTTTCTGACAGAATTTAGTGAAATGTAAGAAATTTTAAAACGCACATGCACCACCTGTACAAAATGATGTTCTCACATGCAAAATGTCCGAAAAGTACATGTGCTTATTTATGAATTTATCACATGTGTAATCAGAGTGAACGTTAACTTTTTTTTTTTTTTTGATGGTCAACTTGATCGTTAACTACAGAATTGTGGCCATTTATAAAATATATATTTTACCTGTCTGAAAATGACTCGTGCCTACAGGTGAATTTTCAGCTTTGAAATTGTCTTAATGTGTGAAAGAATCACTTTTCTCTTGTGTGTGAGGTCGTGATCCTCCTGAATTAAGTTTGACAGTTTCTTCTGTTTTCTACATTAAAGCTTCTTACTGTCGATTATTTAACTTCTGCAAAATACGATTTATTATTTAATTTTTTTTGTCTATAAAATGCAAAAAAAAATGGCCAAAGTTACGTGCATCTACTGGTCCAAAACCCAAAGACGCTTCATTTACCGTCAGAAAGAAAAGCAGAAAATCCTCAAATTTAAGAAGCTGGGACCAGAAAATGTTTGACATTTGTGTTTGAAACGATTCTTTGATTGTCAAAATAGTTGTGATAAACTTTCATTTTAGGTCTCCTTCAAACCTGTTCTCAAAAAACGGCTTGAAATCTGGAAACCATGCATGAAAAATGTTGCGGATTCAAAATGTTGCTCCATATTTTGTCATGAATGAACTTCCGTACTTGAGGTGCTCTGTTCAGTGTAACTGAAAGATCTACTCCAGCCTTCAGGGACTCCAGAGACTGAATTCACTGTACACCCCCAGACCCCCAGACCTCCACCCCCAAACCACCCCAAACACCCCCTCCATGTGCAGCTCATCTGTTTCTTATTCAACTGTTTTAAACACCATCTGTGCTTCTCAGAAGTGAATTCATTTGAATTAGTATTTCACCAGAATAAATGACTGAGTGTCAGTGCTGCCTTCCAGGGAGGTCCAGGTTCATACAGTAAAAGAACAATCCAAACACTAATGAGTTCAAGTGAACACTGAGTTGATGAGTTCAGTTTGAACTTTGTCAGTTTATTACAATCTTATGTTTCCTCGTGCAGCGTTCCTCTTTTTATTAACTCCCCCAAGAAGATTATGATTTCACCTGTGGCTGTCGGTTGGTTGGTTGGTTGGTTGGTTGGTTGGTTGGTTGGTTGGTTGGATTGTTGGTTGGTTGGATTGTTGGTTGGTTGGATTGTTAGTTGGTTGGTTTGTCAGCAGAATTACACAAAAACTACTAAACAGACATCCACAGAACTTGGATGGAGGATGAGTCTTGGTGCAGAATAGACCCCATTAACTTTCAGTACAGTGATCCAGATAAAGAAACGGATCCAGGAAAGTTTCCTCACTGTCGTTAACATTGTGAGAGAGGGCGTTTTCAACATTTTGGTTTATTTGGCAGAGAATAATCCATGGATCTGGGGTATTTAGGTGGCTGGTGTCTATGAGTGAGTACAAAAGGGGAGTGTGGGGCCTTGGTGGAGGTATGCGCTCTACTGAGTGTCATTCTTGTTTTACTGTTTAATTGCTGCAAAGATCTCGCAGCCTCTGATGATAACTGGTGAGTCAACATTATACTCAGTACTATTCTATTGTTTCTGTCATCTTCACTGTGATATTCCTGTAATGTTGATCAGTTTCATCACACAGGTTATTAAAGCGTCTGTGGATCAGAACAGTGAGTCTGCAGCGATGTGGTGTTTGTTTCTCTGTACGTTGAGTCTTTATGTTTTTGTTCATTGAAGAATGCTGTTATGATGTATTGTTTTCTTCATCTGCACAACATCTGATGTCTGTAAAGAAACCTGCCAGAGCTCATTCAGCCTGTCACTGATACCTCTCTATCTCTACATCTGATCACTAGCTATTGTGTTAAAGGAGCAGTTCACCCAAAAATGAAAATGTAGTCATTATCTCCTCACCCCCAATTTAAAAAGACGTTAATTACACCCGTCGACGTTAAACTTAGCAGCTGCAGTGAAGATTTCAGCTTAATAAAGAGTGTAAATACATTTCGCCCCGGAATCAAATTTTTTTTTTTACAAAAATCTATATTGACGAGGTTAAACATTAAATATATGGTCTTTGTACAATAATAATGTTATATGAATGTATTCTTCATCAGTTTAATTTATATTATTATTTCTACATGTAGAAACACATCACAATCTGTCTTTTATCTTTACCTTCAGCTGTCGGCTCACAAAGATCAGCTCAGGTCAGAGGTCAACAGATGTGAACGTTCAGCTGCAGGCAGCGCATACCAAACATACATCAGCACAACGTATACACAATAAAGAGGGAGACGCACAAAAGCTCTTTATCTCTGATAATGTGAACACAGCTTAACTGACTTGGTTATTTCACGGCTTAAATTCCTCTTCATCAGATGTTTACATTATTATTCTCCTCTCTCTCTCTCTCTCTCTCTCTCTCTCTGTCTGTGTGTGTCTGTGTGTGTCTGTGTGTGTGTGTGTGTGTGTGTGTGTGAGAGAGAGAGAGAGACAGACGACAGGGAGAGAGAGGGAGAGAGAGAGAGAGAGTGAAGCCTTTTTTGGTCAGAGTTTATGTTTCTAAATGTACAATCATTAGCGAGGAGAGTCTGTGGAGGCCGGAGCCAATCAGAGGATCAGATTAGGATCTGGACTGTTTCAGGAAGTAGGTCACTCCCTCAGATACTTCTACACACTGTGAAGACTCTGTGTGTTGTCGTGTACTTCTTCACAACCTGCAGAGAAGGAACCCGTCACTGGTTTCTAAGTGTTGTATCAGATTTCAGGATCTTTGCGTCTCTTCAGATGTTCTTGATGTGACGTCACAGACTACCTGTTGGACCCAGGCCGCTCAGAGCTTGATGTCTTTTACAACAGGTGTGATGTCATCAGTAAGGATGACCTATGACCCAAATCCTGGAACAAGAAAGTGAACAAACGTGGCATGTAAGATTCCTCTATGGTTGAAGAGCGCTCTGAGCTCCTGTTGGTCACCAAACACGAAGTGGACTATGTCAGTTCGTAGAGAGAAGACAGAAAAGTTCTGACCCGCTCGTCTTTCTGTCAGAATGTCCTGAGGCGTCCAGATGAGATGTGATTCACCTCACAGGACAAATCCATCCATTGTTGCACCTGGTGGCCATTTTAGTTCCCAACACCATCCTGTGTCTGCAGGACAGGTTTCTTTTCATTCATTTCCAACTGACAGTAGTGCAGTTACAGTTTGTTCCAAGACATCAGACAAAGCAAAAGTTAGCAAATTAATAGTTTAAGATGAAATAAAATACCTTTCAGGACGACAACAAACGAAAGAAAATAGTTGATTGCAGATAATAAAGAAGATTTGTATCTGACTTAATGTAGAGCCACAGTGAACAGTCATGTCTTCGGCCCTGGTTTCAATGAGCTGACGGTCGTAGTAGACCTCAGGTGTTCAGGAAGCTTGTTACACAGCTGGAGAGCATAGACACTAAATGCTGCTATAGCTTCTATGCTAAAGTTTTTTTTTATGCAGGGCTTCATTTATCGTGTCTTTATCTTCGCCTTCTTCTTCGCCTTCTTCTTCTTCTTCTTCTTCATCTTCTTCGGCTTCTTTGTTGTCTTCTACTGGTTTTGTTGTTTAGTAGCAGTTAGAAAACAGCTTTTAGGACGTTAGCGCCTGGCAACAAGACAACAAATATGACATATTTGGAAATGACGCTCCTTCCATGTATCTGACAATCAATCAGACAGGAGAGCAGCTGAGCAGGTGTGATGGTGGGACTGTAAACTGAACAAACCAAATGTTGAGTCTGTTAAGAGAACGAATGTAAACAGGAGACCACACACACACACACACACACACACACACAGATGCTGGTCGGGGTCTCATCTGGCTGATAGCTGATGTATTATTTCCTGTTTATCTGGTCTCTGGGTGGAACGTGGTCTCAGATCAGGAAGTCACTTTGGTTCTGTATACACATCTCAAACTGATGAAGGGTAAAAAAAAACTCCAGAAAACTCAGAAACTGCCTTCAGAGTCGACAAAATATTCAGTTTAATTGTCTGTTGATCGTCAGTAATAGAAGAATCAGGAAAACAGATATTAGTGTGTGTACTAACACAAACACAAGAGGTATTAGTAGTGATAGCTGTAGTATCAGAAGTAGGAACAGTAATTGTCTTAATGAATGAAAGCTATACTTTAGTAGCTGTAGTAGAAGCAGCATTAGTCAAATATTAGACGTTTAAGTAGTAATGTTTGTACTGTAGCAGCAGCTGAAGTAGAGGTAAGAGTATTAGTAGCTGCAGTAGTAGTACTTGCAGTAGTATCAGTTATAGTAGTGGTTTTTGTAGTAGTAGTAGAAGTAGATGTCATGTAGTGGTTAGGGGTTAGGGTAAGTAGCAGTATTAATAGAAGTAACAGTAGTAGCAGTACCATGGTGACAGTACTAGTAATAACATTTGTAGTAGCAGAACTGGCTGAAGCAGCAATGGTAGTAATATTTCTACTAGTTGTAACAGCAGAATTTGTAGTACTGATGCAGTAGTAGTAGTTACAGTAGTAGTAAAAGCAGTACTGTTGGTAGTTGTAGAAGCAACAGTGGATGTAGCATTAATAGCTAATCAGAGTCTTTTATAAGGATTAGTAGCTGTAAGAGTAGAAGCACTGGTCAGCAGAGGTACAACACCAGGGTCACAAAACCAAACAGTTTAGTCTTTTATGTTACAGAACAGAAAAAAGAAACAGAATCTGTTTTCGACAAAGGAGTGATGAGTTCAGGAGTCTCACAGCCTGAGGAGCGAAGCTGCTCTGTAGCCTGAGGAGCGAAGCTGCTCTGTAGCCTGAGGAGCGAAGCTGCTCTGTAGTCTGAGGAGCGAAGCTGCTCTGTAGCCTGAGGAGCGAAGCTGCTCTGTAGCCTGAGGAGCGAAGCTGCTCTGTAGCCTGAGGAGCGAAGCTGCTCTGTAGTCTGCTGTTACAGCAGCAGATACTTCTGCACCTGTTGTCAGATGGCAGCAGGTGAACAGACTGTGGCTGGGTGGGTGTAGTCTTTTAGTATCTTTGGGCTCTGTGCAGACATCTCACTTCAAAGATCTCACTGATGCTCTGTAGATGGTACCAGTGATGTTCTGGTGGTTTGAATCACCTGCTGTAGAGCCGTCCTGTCCTGGGCCGTGATGAACCATGGCAGCTTGTGATGTTTCCAGTCAGGTTGCTTTGTGTTGCTCCTCTGTGAAAGCTGACCAGAATCTTTCTCCAGAATTTAGCCTTGTTCTCTGTGCACCACTCTGCATGATTGTTGATCTCCTCCTGGTATGAACTCTCATCATTAGTTGTAAAAGTACAAGTATGGTTAAGGAGGTGATGGTAGTATCAGTTACAGAAGGAGTAAAAGCAGCACAGTAGTTGTGTTAATAGCTCAGACACAGCAGGATTAATATTTACAGTACTGGTACAGTAGTGTTAGTGTGAGTGTGTTGAGCTCTCTGTGCTTCATGGCGTCGTTCTTCTTCTCTCCTCCAGGATCTTCAGACTGTCGGGGAGTCTTGCTGAAGTGAATCTGTGCCAGGTATCACATTATCGCCTCCGTCCATCACTAACACTCTGACACTCACAGCTGTGGGACACTCATTCACCGCTGAGGCCTGAACCCAGTGACAGATGTTTGGTTTCTCTCTCCACCTCTGGGGCTCAGTGCAGTTATTGCTTGGCAAATTCATCACCACAACAGGCTTTCACTGTATAACAAAACATGCATCCGACACTTGAAATCAGCCATAAAACCTCCTGTGTTTGATGAAAGTGTCACTTCAGGCACTTGGATATTACTTTTCTTGTTCTCCTGTGCTTTAATCTGTCCTGGGAGGATCGAACCTCCTCGTGTTACGGCCTCTCTGATGAGTTTTGTGGGTTTTTAACGCTTACCAGTGGAATCTAATTTGTAACTGAAGCTGATGTTGGTGGTCTCTCAACACAAAGTGAAGCTTTAGTCAGAGGTTTTTTCATGGAAAGTGTGTGGATTTGTGGTTCAGCAGAGAGCTGTTTGGTTCCAGCCGCGGCCGTAATTACAAAATTAGCTCTGACTTTCTCCAGGATGTTTCTGCTTTCTTGATCTGTTGAGGAAATCCTTGATGAGGAATTTCCTACAGATACAATCAGACTTAAGAGTCTCAATTCTTTTAAAAAAGTAGCCCCCCCAAAAAAATAAAGAAAATTCAGTAATTGTAGTAATTGTTTTAAAACGGAAAAACAACTGAAAAAACATCAAATGGCTCCACACAGCTCGCCCACACGAACCTGTGTCTACCCCATCAGAAGTGGGTGCACGAGCTCGACCCGCACGTAGAGGGTGTAAAAAACGTCTTTTCAAATCAGTTTGGGATCCGGGATCAGCTATTTCTCATCACTCTCTCGTAGGGAAACGTTTCTACATTTATCCTAAATTTTCCTCTCGTGTTAGCTCGGCAGCACTCCTGTTCTTCATTTTCTTCAGACTTGATCCAGAAATCACAGAACAGAAAAAAAAAGCTGCAGATCAACAACATACAGTCAGAATGGCACCAAATCAAATAAATGGCACGAAAAAAACCAATGTTTTGCACGTCAAGGACCACATTCCTGTTTTTATTATCAGGTTCACAGTGTTCAAACTGACTGAATCCAGACTAAACAAATCAAACAGAGCTTGAGGTTGATTCTGACAGAAGTTCACATTATCATCATGAGGAGGGATCAGAACATAACTGGTTCTTTGACCCACTTCATAGACATACTGTAGGATCACATGAGACCGTGAGCAGGACAAAACAGTTCAGGCCTACAGCACAACTTCTCTTTTGTATTATGCAGTTTCGCCCACTGGGAGCAAATGAAGTATTTCTGATTCTGATTAAGGCCTGAAGTGGTGAAAATTGCAGGAGGGTTTTCCACATTAAAAAAGGAGAACTGTGGAAAAATAAACATCATTTTGTGCAATGGAAAGATTTTTTTCTCCTAATCAACTTGTTGACCCCGCAGTTGTCTAGAGAGGCCACAGAGGATCAAATCTGAATATCAGTGTTCAGAGTGTGTAATCATTTAATCAGACTTTTTTTTATAAATGCAACCAGTGAAAAAGCAGACGGAGGTACTTCATGATGTCTTCTACAAAAGTGGCCTGAGCTGATTAAAACCCAGAAATCCAAAAAGTTTCCTGCAATTAGAATAAATGTTTTTCACAAGGCGTAGTTTCAGTTGATAATCCATAGTTTTATCACGTTGCAGCAGGTTTCAGTTTAATTTAGGGCTGCATGTCAGTTATTTTATAGTTCACAATTAATCTTAAAATGAATCTCCAACAGTCCAAAACTAAAGGACACTCAGCTCACTGTGAGGTGTGAATCTGCACTGCCTCATGATTTGATCCGATTACCATTCACCTGTCAACCATTCTTGATGTGTGTCATCCTCAGTCAGAACTCTTTTTATTTAGAAAGTCCTTTAAAAATCAGACTCCGACGCACAGTCATGACTCAGCTGCACACGTCTCTCGATGGTAGTGTTGACTGTGTGTCCTCCATTCATACCTGATTTCTTGGGCTCGCTGTATTTTTATTGCTGCAAACGTTCACTTCAGGTAAAACGGCTAACGTGGCACCTCAAACTTATTGTATTCTAAAAGTGTTTAATTTGCTTTATAGGCTGATTTTACACACATTGATGTCTTGTCCAGTTTGTGCTTTACAGCAGGTTCATAAAATCCGAAAAGGTCTGCTCTTAAAAGTCTGGGTGCTTTATTTCTTTTTCCCTCCACCACACCGCCCAATTAAAGTAATCTTGGCCTAATGTCCACCCACAGTTCAATGCAAGGGAGCAGCGCTGCAACGTGACTTTACAACATTATTGTACAGCCAAGACCAGAAAATCAACAATCAGCTTAGGCTGCAAACTCCTGGTCATGTTCCGTCTCTGCATCGACGCAGACTCTTCCACGTCGGCACCACGATGCATCTTTGAATCAAGACATTTCAACACCTCTAATAGGAAACAGAGAAAACAGCGAATAAGACACTGACGCCTCCACCGCATTTTGGATCAGGTCTCTTAAAGATGCATCTGCATTTAATGAATTGAACCACTGAGACCTGAAATGAGAGTCCTCAGACGTGTGACCTCCTGTTATTAAAACATTTAGTGTGTGTATGGAGAATGAGTTGTTGAATAGTGCTGATGTGTTTTTCTTCTAGTTGCTAACATTGTGCTGCTCTCTGAACTTGAATCATCTTTACCTTGGAAGCAAAATGAAACAGACTCTCAGTGTGATGGGAGTCTGGACCGAGCAGCGACACTTTTCTAAACAGATTCAGATATGTTGACACCCTGCTGGTGTTTCTGCCCCTCCTCTCTGCTCTTACTGTATCCAGAGGGTTTGTCCACCTTCAGCCTGCACTGCATTAACAGCAGACCATTAAATATTTCACTAGTTGTGTGTGGAGACGAACATTATTTTACTGAAACCCCGGAGGTGCTCGCTGCTAACTCTGAGAAACCACAAGTATTCTCAATCAGCGGAGCTCCGGTTTCTTCGTCTGCACGGCTGAATGAGCAGATAATGTTGCAGAGAGAACAAGCTAACGAGAGGTCGAACAGTCCACTGCTTCGTTTCACTCATTGAATCTGTTTAGAGGAGAGACTGTCAGGGGTTTGAGCAGATAATTGTTGTTCTGTGTAGTTTCTAGTCTTTTTAAAAACCGTCCCTGTTTCTTTTCACTCCATAAATATTCCTTCTCTGTTTTAAAACAGCTCAAGCGCAGTAAAGTTGAATTAATGTGGTTAGCCTCAGCATTTTAACAGGACAGAGCTGCCAGACACTTGAACTGGCTGGAGGTTGGATCTCTGATGGTTTTCATGTGCGCTGGCAGCCATGTTGGCAGTCGTGTGTGAACAGTTGTGAATTTGTGTCTCTGAACTAATCACCTCTCAGTCTCACTGTAATGACCGCTTGTCTATCTGGATGTCAACGTGTCGGCTAACTAATGCGTCAGCTCAGCTAACCCTCACCATCTGGCTGTGAGCGCACATGATCAGCACACCAGCTCACGTATCAAGTGGAATAATCTTAAATATCAGTGTATTTTCTAAATGATTTAAAGGATTAGATTCCTTCAGTGACTCTAACTCTCCCCCTGATTCCCGTCTGTTACCTGGCGTGTGCAACAATAACTCGAAGTATGTGTCGATATAAGTCGACTGATATTTACAAGGCCGATGCTGATTGGTAGAAATCGAGACAGAAAAATGATATTCATTTGCAGTAAAAATTAAAATCATTGTCCAAATTTATAAAAAAGTTATTTAAGTACAGTTTAGTATGATATGAAGTGCTGCTCTGTCTCTTCATACTTCCTCTCCACTGCATTTATTTTACAAAGCAACTAGTTACTTTGCAGATTCAGATTATTTAATTGTTTATAGACTATTAACTGTGACGTGTTACCAATCAGATCGTGTCGTTGGCGGGACGTTGTGTGAGAGGATGTTGCATCAGAGCCAAAGTTTTTTTTTTTTTTTTTATTAGTTTATTTTATCGGCAATTGGATGGAAAAGTCATCGATAGCGATCATCGTCCACCTCAGTAATAAGTTGCTTTCAGAGTCGACCTGTGTGGGCTGAGAGTCTAACACCAGCACACAGACGGAGCAGTATTTACAGACACATCATCCACAACGTAACGTATGTAATATAAACCATAGCAATAGGCCTAGCTAAACAAAAAACAGCTACACATATGAGCATCATACCTTGGTAGTAGTTATACATCTACACACTGAGAGGCGTCTGTGGCTCCGGCGCTGTGTCTGATGCAGAAACATTTAGTTTTTTAGCCGTGGCTGTTTTCTATCAGCGCTGCTCCAAACATGGACTCTATATGTAAAAATAACAAGTTCCTCTGTTTAGATTAACCCGAGCACAAACATCTGCCTTTCAAACAGTGCAATCACCAACTGTAAATCACGGGGGAGGGAAAAATATCCACAGCGCTGGTGTTTTGTAATGTAAGGCACCGGGGGCCTCATCCGGGGGCCCCGGGGGAGCCTGGGTGTCCTTGGTGTTTGACGTTGCAGCATACAGCTGAGATTTATGGACCTTCAAAAGCTGCAGAACCAACACATGTTAGTGTTTTCAGCTGAGTGCAGACTTACATCAGACTGATTATCACAGTTTCTGCACTCTGACCGACCTCCATGTTGCTGCTGTCAGATCAGTGAACCTTCACCTTGTCCTTCAAGTTAGGCAGCGACATACTGAAGAATAAGAAGAGACCACAGCTCCGTGTCACGCTGGAGAAACTTCTGGCTGCACCTATCCTCATTCTGGGATCGGGGGGAAAATGCTGTGGCTGGTCGTATGTCTGTAGACCAATAACAGTTAGCTTAGGTGGTGCTCCATCCAGGATACAGTGATCGTACCCCTGCAAGATGGTGTCAGGGTGAACTCGGTAGAGGTTTGATTGTAAGATGCATCGCGATGCAAACATGGAAGATTCTGCATCGCTGCAGAGACACAGCAGCACCGAGAGTCTGCAGCTTGTGTTGATAAGCTAAGTTACGTCTTTGTGGGTGTTGTGGGTGGACATTAGGTTAACGTTACTTATGTAGGAGGGATGTCGGAGGGAGGCAGAGATCATCTATGAGTGATTAAAAAGAAACTTGGGCACATGTTGGATTTTATGAACTTGCTGAGAAGCACGAACTGGACGAGACTTCTGCCTCACAACAATTATTAATCACGTCTGCAGCCATTTATAATAACTGTTACAGCAGCCCAGCTAATCAGCCAAGATCTGAGGAGGCGCTGTCAACTTTGCCGTCCAGCTCTGAGAGAGGTGTGAGCAGCAGAGTCAATAGATGTCTTATCTTAAAGCTGCCATGTGAAAACTATATTATTGTAGATTACAACAAACGTGTCAGACACTGCAGATGGATACGTGTTTTGTTTTTGTAATGTTCATGTATTGAAAAGATGCAGCTTTTATTTTGTAGACTGCTGTAGTCTGATTGTTGGAAGGACTTTTTGAATAAAAGGGGAATTTAAATGATGAAAAGTGGCCGTGTGTAGTGATATAGATCACTGAGGAAGCCGTACACTGAGGTTTTGCATTCGAATCGTTGGCGGCTGAATCGTAATCGAATCGTGAGACCAGTGAAGATTCACACCTCTAGAACTTGGTAGGCGAGCTGTGGCAAAGAAAAGGTACCAGCTGCCATCTTGTTTACATCCGTGCCGTACCTGGCTCGTGTCAGAGTTACTTACCAGTTTCAGTGTGTAAGCTGCCGGCTCGGAGGTCGACGTGTCGTTTCACGTAGCGATGGGGATTTTGAGAACAGTCCACGCAGTGTGACCCGTGTGGGCTGACGACGGTGTTTCAGTTGATCCAAAAGGTGGAGGGTGGGGTTGAGATCAGGACTCTGTGCAGCTCAGTCAAAGTATTCTACAGCAAACTGTGAAAAAGAAATCATAGCACGGGCACTGTCCTGTTGAGACAGGAAGGAGACGAACGTGAACGGTCGACACAGACTGAAGAAACAGGAACCGTCACATGTTCCTTATTGCAAATCCCCAATAGTTAAATACGTGGCTGTGGTCCCTCTGATGGGCTAGTGTTCGTCGCTTGGTTAGGTTTAGAGAGGGTTCGGGAGTCGGCGCCAATCTGAGACAGACTAGGAATACGAGTAAAATAAATTATGCAGGGAATCAGAACAATGACACGACATCAGACGAACACTTTCACTGGAACTGAGAGGTCCAAACCAGGAAAACCATTTGATCAGCATGTGGCTAACACTCCTGGAATATGTTGGTGTGAAACAGCTGAAGAGTTCAGCTCTTCAGATGAGGGATCAAGTGAAAAAACTGTTTCAGAATCAACTTTAATCACAATTTGTCTGAAGTCATGAGAGGAGCAACATGTTGACAGCAGTCTCCAAAGATTCAGCCTCTTCAGACACATGAATGCAATCAGAGGTGCTCAGATGTGCGAGCGTGAAGTCGAGACGAAACACACGACTGTTCAAACATGTGCTCACAAGATGTGAATCTAACAGTCGAGGTCGCAGTAATCTGGGCCTCGTCCAGGGTCGGGCCTAATTGCAGAGCCGGGGGCAGATCTGCCTTCTTGGTGGGTCCTTGAACAGATTACAGTGCCGACAGCTGATGAGAGCAGCTGTGAGCTCCGATTGTTATTGGCTCTTTTATAGGTTTTTTTGTTTGTGAAATTTTTGAACAGCATGATTGTTGTGGTCTTTTGGGGACCTCGCTCAGAGCTCATAGTAAAGCGTATCATTCCAGCTGTGAAGTTAATCCTGAAGCAGCGATCTGAAACTCCGAGCTCCTCCGCTGCTCCTCCTCTGCTCCTCCTCTGCTCCTCCGCTGCTCCTCCTCTGCTCCTCCTCTGGCCCGATCAGTCTTGATTGCTCACAGCTTTTGGAAGATTGATGCTATAAAACATATTTGGATGTGGGTGGTGGGTGGGTAGAGTATTTTGAAACCATAATAATTGGAGGACCTGATTTTAATTTTGTATCTTAGTCACATTTCAGTCATGCGATGGTTTAGTTTTATTCCAGTCAACAAAAACTTTGCAATAAATTTTAGTGTACTTTTCATCATTGTTGATTATTTGTATTTTTCTTCTAGCAGACGTGTGCAGACGTCTCTTTCTCTGATTCCCAGCCTTCATGGCTCCTGATCTCTGGATCTGTTTGTGATTCCTTGTCATGCATATGTCCACCGGCTACGACCAGTTTAATCAAAAACTGATCTCCTTGTTTCTTTGTCTCGTTTGAAGAATTTCACGAGAAAAATGCAAAGAGTAGAGGAAGGAAAAACAAAAACAGAAGTATGTTTGATATTATAAATGCTAAATGGCTAATACAGTCACCAGAATAAATGTTAGCTCAGTATCAAAATCACAGATAAAATGAAAACTGGACGTTTCTTTATATACTTTTGTTTAGGTTGAATTTTCTATTTCTCTCTTGTCACGACGCTGTTCTGATGCTCTGGTTTAAAATATGTCAAAGTGTTTCAGTGGAGATGGTCTGACGTCTCGTGTAAAACTGCTGGTTTTGGTCGCCACAAAAACAGTTGGTTGCCCTCAGTTTACCTTAAAAATATCAGTGGTGTGACTCTGCGGTCGGACGTCTGGCAGCCTTGTTATTCTTGGAATGAAGATTTGGACCGAGTAAAGTTTTTCTCTCATCTGAATCTAGTTTTTGAATCTTCATTGAATCCATTTGTTTTCAGCTTTCAACACTTGGATAAAGTACAAAATGACTAAAGCCCAAAGACTGAACGGAGCCCTGTAGTTTTTGTTGGATAGTAAACAAAGCTTTGGGTGGCAGCATCATTAATAAATGATCTTATAGTCAGTGTGTAGTCAGGACCTGGACGATCCTCCTGCACTTCCTGGCTGGTTCGGTAGTTTCTGAAACTGAGGAGGAAAATGCACTTAAGAACAGTTGAGTCACGACCCTGACAAACATGTTGAGTGAAGTCCCACAAATATGTAACGTCCTGTTTATGAGAGAGTAAAAACTTCACCTGCTGACCCGTCTAAAAGATCAAACAGACCCACTGATGCTCAGCTGGTTCGACAGACGAACAACACTGAGGATGAAGGAAGACGGAACAGAAAGAACAAGAAGGTGCATCTGGTCGGGGCAGCAACACGATGATGATGATAATTTGGTAAAGTTTGACATCTGGGAAACACTGTGACTGTGTGAGCCCCAAGCATCGATGTGATAAATACAGAGTCCACCTCTCCTCATCCAGCTGTCGTCCTGCTCTCTGCCGGCTCAGAACACGGTCCGATCCGAGATGTTGTGGTGGAGACGGGTCTCTGTGGGCACAACAGTCTCTGATAACACGTTGTTTTTCAGCCAGAGTCCCATTTCCCTTTTCCTGTGACCAGACATTAGCTGGGAGCAGCTTTAAACCGAGCTGGATTAGCTGGTTCTTATTCTGACTCTCTTCCTCCCTGGGGCGGTCCGAACGGTCAGGTTGGCTGGTTGAGAGTCCGTTGCTCTCAATCCAAAACAGCTGCTTCCTTCTCAAGTGAAGAAGACAGATGACAGTGACATGTTTCAGCAGAGCCCAAAAAATGATGGTCAAAACAGCCAAAAATGCGTTGCCATAGCAATTATCGAAGGGAAAACTGATTTTGTTAATCTCTGAATTCAGAGATCTGTCAGAACCAGGAGACGGGTTATCAAATGAATATGGACTGTTTACGTTCTGTTGGAGAGATGAGTCCCAGTTTATCTTCCAGCTCCTCATTCAAACTATTTACCAAACAAATAATTACTGCAGACACACAGAGAACTCTGACCTCACAGATCAGATCTCCTCTCAGAACAAGTTCTGACCCGAGGGATCCATCGTGTTAGAAAAGCTGCTGAACAAAGTGAAACATTCCTTTCAAAGGTGTTTGTCACACTGGTGGACGGCCAGGAAAATCGACTGCAGTGTTGTGATCCGGCTGGGCGTCCTCGGCGGCTCACACTGGATCGAAAATGCAGTGATTCATGTTTCATGAGTTGGACTTTTTATCGTGGGTCACCTGACTTCTGAAGGAAAACTTCTCCCAGAGCATCTTAAAGATCTGTCATGTCGGTGTCCTTGTGCATAGGTTTGAAAACAAATATACATATTTTAGGAAAACTAAGGCTGAGACGGTCACAGAGCTTTCTGAAGTGTGTCTTTCTACATCCTTCAAAATGTCTCCCATCCGGGTTAATTACCACGTTTTTCGGGAGTTCGCTCACCAGCTGCAACAGCTCATCAATAACTGCATGAAGTCAATGAGCTTCTGATTCCAGCTGGTCTGCATGAAGGAGAGTTTATCTCTTTGTGATCGCTGCATCAGTCAATTCATCACATGTAAGAATGTGAGACAGTAATGCCAGAGGCAGGAGTGTGAAGAATGTGGACAAACAGAGCTCTGCCCATCTTCACATCTGTCAGTCTCTCTTTCAGAGATCCTTTATTGATTTGTTTGTGAAGAGGGTTCACTCTGGACAGATTTGAGGAACTGAACTTTGTAACAAACTGAATTTCTCTCTTTGATGGTTAAAGTTGAATCACTGAAGGCTTCTGTTTTTTGTTGAACTCTGGAATCTTTATTTTTGGTGAATCTGTTTTGAACTTCCACCAGGACCAGTGAGTTACGGCCTCGATATGGTTGATGATCTATTTTTGACGGGTAGACAGCGTCAATCTGCACAGAGCAGATGAGTCGGACAGGAAGTAAGACAGCAGAGCAGTATAGTGCATCTGGTCAGTTTTCAAAATAAAACTCTGTGTGCTCTACAGCACAACAAAGTCAGAAATGTTAACAATAAACACACTTAAAACGGGCAAATAACGTAAAGGTTTAACTACGTAGCTACTCAGCCACAGTGGAAACACGACTTCAGGCAGGACGCTCTTCTTCTGAAACACTCCCAGTGGGATATGAAGTCGCGTTGAGGACGGCAACAGACACGTCATGGGTTACCTGCAGAAAGCCTCCAGGGTGAAGTCAAGCTGTTGTTGTAAAATAAAATTGTTTTAAAGAGTCTGTCAGGACATAAAACCGATGCTCTGTTGATCTTTACTGATCCAGATCTGATAGTCCAACAACAGCAGAACCGTCAGTGCAGGAAAATCATGTTAAAATCAAATCGTAGATTTATAAAATCATGGCACCCGTCGTCAGGATGGTCACTTTCATAAAGTTATCAACATTAGGTGATGCAGACCTCCAGAGAAGAGCTCCGTCCTGTAAGCCCGACTTCAGTTTGGACCGACGCTCTACAAAGAGGCCCCTCGTCGTTTAACGTCTAACACTTCATATACGGCTGAACCGGACGGAGCCGCTCAAACTCTGACCAAATAAATACACTTGTGGGGAAGTGCGGAGGTCCATGTAAATAGATCTGGATGAGTGAACGGTGCAGCGACCCTCCTCTCAATCAGCCCGTCACCGGAGCGCTCGGCTCTGATTACCTTCACATGCTTCACATTAAAGTGAAGCCCATTTCCCTCCGCTCGCTGGGCCTCAGCCATTTGGCAGGTGATTAAACACAGGCCTGAAACATGTTTGTGGGGGCGGGGTGGTCGTGCACACGCATTCATACATATACACACAGTGACACAGCTTTAAGGCCTCGTGCACACACACACACAAGTGCTGGTTAATGTCACTTTTACTGAGCTGCTTCCACACTCGGAGGCCTGAAGGGGAGACGGCGGTTTCGTTTTTCAAGAAATCCCCTCAAACAGAATCCCATGCACCTTAAAAAAGAATTATAGTTCTTTAGTAGTTGGTATGAAACCAGCAGAGACGTGCTGGAAGCTTAAAACTGGAAACATCTGCTTCCAAATCTGTTGTATTTCCATTCAGCCTGGCTGGAGGACGGCATTTCAACAGAGTCATGGTACATTATGAGAAATACTGAACATCAGCTTCAGTGAAGTGCAGAGAGGAGAAGGAGTGGGAGAGTTTCAGGAATGAAGAAGAAGAAAACAAACACTGAAGCATGGAGATGGAGAGTTTGTTCCAACACAAACAGAACAGTTCACCCAGAGGGAAGAGTTTACAGTAAAACTTAAGAATTAGATTTCTGGATTTTGACTTACAGCATGTGAATTTACCAACTGAATACATCAAAGATCACAGCACATGAATAGATACCTGTCGACAGCACGGTGGAGGCCGACAGTCCACTCCGGCCAGCGTTACTTCTGCGTTTTCTTCTCGGGTCTGGTGAATAGTCGGACTTAATCCATTTCCATCGCAACCAGATTGTCATTCAAGCAAGATCGACTTTCATTAGCATGAATACAAATAGCACGGATCTTAGCAGTGACGGTGATAGCAGTCACTCTAACGTGACTTCTTCTTGGGTATTGAGGAGCTACAGAGTTTGTTCGTGTCCAACTGTAACCTGAACTTCACGTTTACCGCCACTAGAAAACAGATATCGTATCAGCGTTTATGTTTCCGAAATCAGGGAGTAAATAATTCTGGTATTGATAAATCAGCTGATACATAAACATTGTTTTGCAGCGATCCTTCAGATGATGTTATCATTTAAAGGTCTAGTCACTGATCCCTCCATCCCCCAAATTCATGGGTGTACATCCCCATGACGACGACACCTGGGCTAGTTGCTGACCCAAAAATTACAACATGACAAACCAATACGGGCCTTTAGGTTCTGTGAAGCATTAAGACACTGAAATGACCCGCGAGCCGAGCATAAACGCAACAACCTCTGTCTGTCTTCAGCCCGTTCTGCTCTCCACCTTTGAAAAGCCCCGCTGATGTTGACGCGGGTCTACGCCCTCGCCTTCAGAACCACACAGCTCCTCCTCCCACCGTCTCATACATGAGCACGAACCAGTAGTGGACCACAAGAGGATATATGTCCAATTTGACCAAAAGTGTATTGGATTAGCATTAATGACTATACCTTTAACAAAAATATGTAACAGAGGCAGATATTTCACAGTTTAATGATAAACCTTATTGTCTAAAATGATATCAGTGAACTGAAACAGGAAACTTCCTTTGAAATTTGATAATTATAAATCACTGATACGTCATCATCAGATTTATGTCTTTAAGTGTTGGTATCTGCCTCATAAATCATTTTTCTCTGGACCCTCTAAATGACGTTAGTCTGCTGGTGAGCGTGCAACATCTGTGTCCCTGTGTTTAGTTGAAGGCAGATGTTTTTCTCACACACCAATATATGAAATGGTAATTTGTCTTTGAATGTAATTCCCCGGCTCTTCTTCATCCCTCTGTGATTATCTGAGTCCAGGAAGGGAGTGAGCGAGCGACAGGTGGTAACAAGCACGGTGAAGCTCGTGCGTCCGAACATCAGAGAGACGACACGGCGAGCAGCAGCATCAGTGAACTCGCATGATGTTTAAAATACTTTGTCATTCTTCCAACCTGTGATGTGGTCAGACTGTCTGCTGCCCACGGATGGCAGGAAATGGCACTATTAGGCGGTAAGCAGAGCCAGCTGGTGTGGATGGGACGGCTTTGGTTCCTCTGGCTGTTGTTCTGCTGAAATGGTTTGAATTGATTTGGTTCCTGGAGCGGTCGGGTTCTCTGGAACTGCAGATGAAGCCAGGAAGGGACGAGAGGGAACGTTAGCACATTGAATGAGTTATGAAGTTTGGCACAGATGCAGAAAGGATTTGTTTCCAATCAGTCGTCTCTGAACAGACCAGTCCAGGACACATGACGGAGTGTGAGGAGTCTGCGGGAGGAATCTCCCCTTTTACATCTGCAAATCTCCCTTTTATTAGTTTGTTTTACATATATGAGAATGAACCAGATAAACAGGAAGTGGCAGCTGCACTGCTGCGTGAAAACACTATGAAGTGACCGGGAAGAAAACATCTTTTTCTCTTTGAAAAATTCAAAGTCAGCACATTTCTTTTGACAGATTCTCATTTTATTTGAATGTTTCTGTGGTGAATCAGGACTCCAGACTGACTTTATCACTGAAGTTCACCAAATAAAACATTTTTATTTATTTTTGAACACATTAAGTACAACATTTTTTTATTCATTTTTTTATTAGAGATGCTAAATTTCAGGAGCGCCGGAGCGACAAATGAAAATAGCCGGAAAAGCAGTCGCACCCTGGAGCTGGATTAAGAGTATAATCACACTTAAAGAGCTGTGTTTGAGTCTTCATTCAAACCTTTATTTAAAGGAGCAGTCTGTAGTTTTGTTGAAGAAATGTTAATGAGCAGAGAAAGATCCTCATTGGCTGATTTTTTTTTTCTGCCTAAACAAACTAAATAAAAAACTCTCTTTGTTTTCATGAATAAACTGAACAAACAAACTGACCTTAAAGGACAACACACTTTATACTGTTTTACTTTGTTTATATGTGGCGGACCCTGCCACCTCTCTAGCTTCCAGCAGTGTTCTGGGACCTTATTTTCCTCTGAGAACAGCTTGTTCATTCACTGATAGAAAAAAATTGTGTCATTACTTCATTAATATTGTGAATATTAAAATTCTGAGCTACATAATGCTCCTTTAAAGGTAGAATCAGTAGTATTTGTCCTACTAGATAGTTAATTGTTTGAAGTCTCATTTTGGGTTGGTAAAGCAATACCTACAAATCTACTTGAGTACAGTAAGTATTGTACTTAGTTACTTCCCACCTCTGTGTTTGAGACTTAGTATGATTTTTATCACTTGTTTTCACAGCCCGTCTACCCCAATGTTTAATATCTCCTCTTATCTGACTGACCCCCTCGATACCTCCCAAATTGTTGTAATAGAATAACAAGTTTTTATTTTCCTGTCAATGACGCACACACACACACACACACACACACACACAGTCAGGATTGGCAGCCTCACACCGTTGACATGATGATTTATTCAGTTCGATCCCTCTGCTGCAGTTATGGTCTCCTGTCGCTGTGAGGAAACAAACTCATGGCAGCGTCACATCATTTCAGTAATGACACTGACATTACAGAGAACGCACACGTTACACACTCCTCATTCATCAGATGTGACACAGCTGCCAGATCGTGACTGTCAGCTTTGGAAATCACCGGGCGGGTCCGATTTTTGTCAGAGTAAGTTTATTTACATCCATGTCAACTTGAGACCATCCCTTCAGTTTAAGAATTTATTGATTCAAAGTTTGGTTTTCATAATGCGTGATCGATTTTAAGAGGTTTGTACGAGGGGTCAACGGCTTTTTCAGGGCCGATACCGATTAGAAGAAATCAAGGAGACTGAAAACTGACAGTGGAACCGATATTCATTTACAGTAAAAGTCGAAAACCTTAACGTCGGCTTTACTCGATCTCTGGTTGTTCTAAATTCAAAGTATAATTTACTCAAGTAGAAAGAAGGAAGCACTTTACTTGAGTATTTTCTTTTTTTCTGCTACATTTAGATGATTAAATGAGTTTATTTTAAACTACAATCTGATAATTGGAAAAAAGCTGAATATTGGCCCCGATAATCGACCAGGCTGATAATCGATATATCCCCGATGTTGTTCCCCTTTAAAAACTCTTAATATATTATATTCCATTCAAGTATTGATTCAATAGAGGATGAGTTCTGACCTTCATGGAAAAAATCAGATTAGGAGATATCTGTAATGTGCTCTTAGATGCAGAAAGCCTATTAAAAAACACAAAAATACAAAGAAAGTGATAAACATTGTGTTATACATTCATTTGCAGCTGGAAATATTTTTAAATTATTTGTCTAAAAGTTTGAATTAATGTGTAAATTAAGGGGAAAGACGTGTCTCTTAAAATCTACTATAATTTATGATCCATGAAATGAAGATGTTATGAGGGGTCAGGACTCCTGAATTACTGACATTGACATTACTGTCATGGTCTCAGATGAAGAGTCGATACTGTTGTTGTCGACAGGTTTTTTCTAAAAGATTAAAAAATGTGTGAATTGAGCAGAACTTTCCACTGTAATGGAGTATTTTCTAGACTGAGGCGTTACAGTAACTCCTCTCCCTCCACATGCTGTGGTGTATCTCCATTAGCCAGACATGCTAATGTTAAGCTAATGCTTTGGTAAACACATGAAAGTTTTTGGTAAATTTCTCTAATCCAGTCACATTCCCCAAAACGTCAGCGTGGTTTGCTGGTTGTTTTTATTCTTGGGAAGAACCAAACGTGTTGAAGCTAAAAGCTGCAGAGTCGCGGCTGCCGTCCTGTTTTTCTGTCTGTAATGTTGCAGAGACTGTTGGTGCCGTCCTGATGGGAAACAGATTTAATTTATGGCCGTTCTTTGTGTTGTAGGAAGAGAGAAACCCGAGAGCCAGTCCAGCATGGAGGGGAGGCGGGGTCTTCTCCTCAGCCTCATCATGGCAGCCTGTTTCTATGGCAGCGCCGCTCAGAAGACAGGTGGGTATGATTACACCGACCATGACTTAACTTCCTGCATACCAGCACATAAAGGATCACGGCAAACGTGCCTCTACTTCAACATTACATCAACTCTAACATCTGTAAAACCAATTTATACAATCTGTGCATGTATAGATACACACACACACACACACACACACAGTGTACATGCCAACATACACACACACACGATACAGAGCAGATGTGTTTTGCAGTATTGTTCATTATCATCACATAAAGAGCGCTGTTACTAACCCTGCACACGAATGTGTTTGCTGCTGAGCATGTGGATACGATGCACTCATTAGTTCACAACAGCACAGAATCACAGGCTACACTGCTTTGATCACCAGAAAACATCTGTATGATCTGTATTTTCCAACCCTGCTGCCAGACTGAACGCTGATGTTGATGATGATTCTGCAAAAAAATCTGGATTATGTCCAACATGTTTTTAAATGTATCTACGTGAAGGCTCAGGAGAGGAGGAGATTGTGAAACGGTGACGGATCAAAGGGGAGACGCCGCAGGTGGAAACAAGGCTCAATGACATTTTATGTTTAAAGGTGTAATATGTAAGAATTGGACACCTGTTGAATTCATACTCCAAACAATTAGAGGGCTGCACATCACCAGAGTAACCGCTAGCTGCTGCTAACTGTAGCTGCTCTTAGCTGTTAGCTCAGTTAACCACGCAGCTAGCAGTTGTGTTAGCTGTCTCTGCCCGGACAGGGGAGCTCGCAGCATCAGGCTGGAGAGTTGTTTGTTTTTCACCTCTTGAGGTACAAACTGGCTACATGCTAGCTCATTACCATGTTAACTTTAAAGAATAGCTCTTCAACACGATACAAAGACATCAGAAGTGTTATTTCTTCATCTTCTGTTGATCATATTGCACCTTTAAATATGCTAATTATACATCAACTAACTAAACTTTGCTATTTTTAAAACATTTCCAGGACAGAAATCACAAGTTTTCTGATGTTTTATGTTTTCTAATATGCTAATGAGGCTATCTCTATAGCCGCTATTCTGCTAATTTAAATATCAAGAACAGAAATCTGAACCAAAATAAACACCTAAATGTGGATGTTTTCTAGGAAGCAGACATGTTGTGGAAGCAAAATCCTCAAATCTCAAAGTTTTACCAGCTAATAAACGTTGGTTTTCACCTGAAGTGTCTCCCCCAGCAAATAAATTATGGTTAAGATTCGTCAAAAGAAACAAACGCTTGGTCAAGGAAATTAATTGAAGGTCTGTCATGGGATGGAAAATCTCTTCTCTTGCATGAAAGCAGAACATTTTCACTGGAGACCCTGAATCTCTGTTGAAAATATATTCCATAACAGTAGGAACTAGGGATGCAACGGTAGAGTTTTCCCACAGTTTGGTACGCATCACGGTTTTTGGGCCACGGTAACGGTACGGTTTCGATATCTTAATATAAAACTACTCACACTAGCAAAGGCAATATTGCATGTAAAAATAATTAAGATAGTCAAACCACAAACCTTATTATAAAAATTTAACACTTATCTTAATTGCCTACCATAAAAAACATATGCAGTATCCAATCAAGTTAAACAGCAAACATTATTGTAGTATTGTATTTTACTGTATTGTATTGTATTGTTTGCCTTTGTGTATTGAACCTAACAGGGCGTATTGAACGGTTCGATAAAATATTGAATATTGTTGCATCCCTAGTAGGAACCCAGATCTGAATCTGTTAAAAACACATGAATGTAAAGGTTTAAATCTGGTAGTGAACTGATGTTGAACACTTGATGTTGATCAGCAGCTGTAAGCCACAAAGCTTTGTTTCACTTTCCTCACGTTTGCATCCACCTGAAGGTAAGTGCTGTCAGAGCGCTTCTGTCCAGAAACTGTCCACAACCTGGCAACAAGCTGCTCATTTCATTTTCTTCTGGCTTGCACCCAACACAAGCTACCCACCACTTCTTTCTGTAAATCATCACGCTGCCACTTTCCACCTCTGGCTGGCTCGCTCTCTGAGACCCGAGAACTGCTCGAGTAGTAAGAGCTTTCCTCGCAGCACCCTGTGACCTCCCCATGACTTCACAACCTTCCTCCTCAGTCTGCACTCAAGAGGCTGTCGCAGACATCGTCTTCCTGGTCGACGGGTCGTGGAGCATCGGCAATGAGAACTTCGAGCAGATCCGTCGGTTTCTGTACACGCTGGTCAACAGCTTCGACGTCGGGCCCGATCATGTCCGCATCGGGCTGGTCCAGTACAGCACCACTCCACGCACCGAGTTCCTGCTCAGCACCCATCAGAACAAGAAGGACATCCTCCAGTACATCAACAGATTGCCTTACATGGGGGGCGGCACCCACACGGGCCAAGGCTTGGACTTCATGCTGAACGAGCACTTTGTGGAGAAGGCGGGAAGCCGGGCTCGCCAGAATGTGCCGCAGATCGCTGTGGTGATCACCGATGGAAAATCTCAAGACAACGTGGAGTCCCACGCCCAGGATCTGAAGAGGAAGGGAATTGTTCTGTATGCAATCGGTATCAAAGATGCAGATGAAGCGGAGCTGAAAGAGATTGCAAATGCGCCGCACACTCAGCACGTCTACAGTGTGTCTAACTTCGCAGCGCTGCAAGGAATTTCTCAGAGCATCGTCCAGACGCTTTGCACAACTGTAGAGGAAGTCAAACGGCAACTCCTGCAGTTGTCTCAAGGTAATGTGGGTCATACCACCCACCACACAGTCAGTGGTGATTTAGTGATCTGACTTCAGTATTACTTATATTCAAGTAATGATAGAGCCAGTTTTTTTGTTTTCCAGAAATTTAACTATCCATCAGATTTCTCTCTGATGTTGTCTGACTGTCTGAAAAATCTCTTTCTTTACTCATTCTTGAGAATTTAGAAACGGTGCACAAAATAAATGTACGACACAATCTGACCTCTGTTTAAATCATATCAAATAAAGCGTGCCCAGTTTCATCGTATTGCAACTCAAATTTCCATTTTCCTGAACACTTTATGGATACGTTGTCTTTGTTGGCTTCGGAGTTCCCATGAAACAGCTAGTGGAGAGCTATTTCCTTCAGCATAGTTACGTGTTTCCTGTAAAAATGGGCAGCTGGGGAGGGACTTGTTGCAGATATTGATTGGCATTTACAGAAACCAATATTGTTGAATGTGCTGTAGACTCACCACCATAGAGCACCTGGAGCTGACAGGAAATACACTCGAGGAGGTTTACTTGCCAGGTTTGGCTCCTGGCAGCCTGAGGATGAATCAGCAGATTAGGGATGACGTATTTTGTTTAGGCCAACCTGAAAGTCAGCATCGCCCTGGTTCCCTCCACTAAGAGCCTATGGGATTATTGAATTGGATTTTGGAATATCGTTGAGTCTCCGTGTTCGCTGTGAGGACGTTTAATGTCTCCGACAACCTCTGTAGTCTCATTTAGACACTTGTTAGCAAGTATAATTAAACTGTGGACATTTAATGATGGAGTTTATGTTGGAGAACAAAACGTGTAAATAAGTTCAGCCTGTGGTAACCACACACCTTATTGCACACATTTAACTGAAACACATTCAACACACTCAGACTTTGAGATGAGGGAACAGGACGTGCTAACATGCTAACATGCTAACTGATGGGGTTTAGGACTGCAGATTACACCTCTCTATTGGGACACTTATATTAATTGAGCCGACAAATTGAGCCAATAATATGAAACAAATTATTTTCATTGACGAACAAGTCAAGGGTAACACGTGCAGCATCTACACACTTGGATACAGTAGGTGGCAGTATTCCCCCATGAAGTTGGTTTGCAATCCGTCAATAAACACAGAAGAAGAAGTGCAGCAGGCTCATGATGTCAAACAGCTACACCTGTCTGTGTGGACGACTGTGACAGTTTCACAGAAAAACAACTTGATTGCAATTTGTGCCGCAAGTGTCAAATATCAAAGCATTCGTTTTGGCCTTTCTTACGCTTAAGTGTGCAAAAACTACAGATTAGGAACTTTTTAACACATTTTAAAATGTGAAATTATCAGTTTCTTATTGTTCGCTGTATTGCCTGAAAACTTTCATATCGTGCATCAGTAATTTTGACTTCATGGGAACTTAAAAGATGAGCAGCAAAGTTAGTTTGTGAAATTGGAAACAGCAGCAACAGTTTCCAATCTGAACTCAAGTTCTGTATTTTTCAGTGAAGAACAACTTGTAAAGCTTTAATTTGTCAGTGAGGTGTTACTTCAGCTCGTTCAGCGCTTTCAGTCTAACCGTCTCAAGTGTTCCTGTTATTTTGTCCACCATGCGCATACAAGCCCACATGCACCTGGTACAAACTGATCCAGTTCCACACATTCACACTAAAGGTGACCATTTAAACCACAGTCCTCTGTTGGCAGCAGCTCTGCAGACGCTGGTAGGTGCCCGTTGACTTTACTATTACTGCGACTCTGATGCTCAAAGGTGTTTTGAAAAAGTTCATGTCACTCCTGTTATTGTTCTTTGGGTCATACTTATGCTCTAAATACTATGTTTTTTTTAGCCTGTATTTGTTGGCTCCATTAAAAGTTGTCTTTATTTATTAGGTTCCTCAGCTTGTTGCTCCACACACTCACTTTTGTCTCCCTCCTGTCCAGAATGTGCCAAAGCCACGGTGGCCGACATCGTCTTCCTGGTCGACGGCTCCTCCAGCATCGGCATCAGTAACTTTCAGTCGGCCCGGGACTTTCTCAAAAGCGTCGTCACAGGCCTCGACATCGGCTCCGACAAAGTTCGGATCGGCTTGGCTCAGTACAGCGATGAACCTCACCAGGAGTTCCTGCTGAAGGATCACATGGACAAGAATTCCCTGCTGACTGCGTTGGATGAATTTCCCTACCGAACAGGGAACACAGCTACGGGCAAGGCCATGGACTTCCTTGTGACGCGGTACTTCACCGAAGAGGCAGGTAGCCGAGCCAAGGAGCGTGTGCCTCAGATCGCCGTGGTCATCACAGATGGAGACTCTGGTGATGATGTTGTAGCACCTGCCAAGCACCTGAGGCAACACGGAGTCATAGTGTTTGGCATCGGGGTAGGACAAGCCAACCTGACAGAGCTCAAGGCCATCGCCAACCCGCCATCAGAGCGCTTCCTCTTAACCATCGATAGCTACCAGGCTCTGCAGAGGCTGACGGAGGGTCTGCTGCAAACTGTGTGCATCTCTGTGGAGGATCAGAGGCAAGGTGAGGCAAAGGACTTCAGGACACATCCATATACAGTGATTTATCTTTTCATTGAATATAAGAACCAGAGGAAAGCGAGGAAACAAACATCTATTTGTTGAAATGTACTAAAAACTAACCTAAAGATCACCTCAACTCCAGCTCAAAGTCTTGACTTACTTGCTGTTGTGCTCCAGTTCAACGACTTCCCAGGGTGTTGTCACTGCACCATAACAGGTGTGATTACAGGTTTAACAGACGCACTGCATCAGTATTGATTCTGTGTCACCAGAGCTGCAAAACACTTAGTACCAGAAGATTGAGATGAGCGAGTACTATCTGTATCCGACCAACCAACTAAATGATCTGTATCCGTATCCGTATGTGCCATGGACGGGACTTAAAACTCACCGGAGGTTTTGGATTTAAGACAGAAATTGGTATGTTTTGATCAGAGGTTGCTGTATTTATTATTTATTTCAGAACCTCAGAATTGAGCTTCAGATCGATGTTGTTGATCACAAGAGTAAGGACCCGGTCACACAGAGACCCGGCGCTACAGGCATGGTCACTTAAAATACACCTCAGAAAGCTTGTAAGCAAGTTATTTGATGAGGTGGGAATGAGCGGGCTGGCGGAGGTTACTACAGGTAAAAGGGCCTGATGTAGCTTTAACATACGGACATGGAGGACTTAGTTTCTAAGAAGAACGCTAGCTCACGAGTTTGTCAATAATATAACTGTGGATATAGCTCAAGCCTACAAGATGATTCCACCTGTTCAGCTGTCGGTACTTGTGTGCTAAATGAAAAAAAAAACAGGAAATCTATAAAAACTGGAACCAAAGAGCTTCAGTTACTCTTTGAAGTGGGAACTCCAGAAATGTAGAAGAGGCTGAGAAACGGCGAGCCACAGAAAACATGCTGTTTTTACAGGCTGAGTTCTCCACATGGCTGACTATCAGCAATTGTTGAGTATTTAAAAAAAATGTTCCATTTCCTTCATCAGCATATCTTAAGCTGTGTGACATCTCAAGTGCTTTGAGCCTGCAGACACAACACAGGGAGTCTCTGTACTGATTAATGCAACACGCCCTGGTTCCAGTGATGTTTGAGGTCAGCCAGCAGCAATGAAGTGTCGGCCAAAGCATGCAACATTAAGAGCAAGAAGTTGTTGTGAAACGGGATAAACAGGGTGAACTGAACTTGCTGTCGTGACAGTTCAGCGTGGGAACTTTAGTTTTCCACAGAAATGCTTCATTTGCCAGGCTGAGATCTCGCTGCAGCCTCCTTTGAACTGTCGACTTTAAAAAAGTTCAGTCGTCGACTTTAAAAAAGTTCAGTCGTAGGCATCCACATAAGGATTAGTCTGGATTACTGTTTGCTTTTGGCATGATGCTTGTTCATTTTTTATTATTCGTGTCATTGAGTCTTTTGCTGTCCAAAACAAAAGTTGGTTAATTGGACATTTACCAGCCTTTGCAGCCTGAAAGAAAACAAAATATATTTGACCTACTGATAACTGCAGAAGTCCACTCCTGCAAAGACAGAAAAGCATGTGAGAGCTAGAGGTTGTAAATCAAAAATAACAGGTGTAACAGACGCACTGCACCAGTATGACTCTCACCAGAGCTGCAAAACACAAAAAGATTGAGATGAGCCAGTTCACCACTATCTGGATCTGACCAACCAACGAGATTATCTGCATCCATATGTGCCGTGGGACTTAAACCAGAAGTGGGTGGCGCTTAAACTCACTGGAAATTTATGATTTAAGCCAGAAATTGATGTTCTGATCAGAGGTTGCTGTATTTATTATTTATGTCAGAACTGAGCTTGAAGAAGAGTTTGAAAATGTGATGACAGGACATAAGACCAATGATCTGTTGATCTTTACCAATCCAGATGTGACAGTCCATAAATGGCAGAGCCGTCAGTGCTGAAAAAAAAAAGTTTAAATTGAAAATTTAAACAAATCTGAGATTTGGAGAATCATGACTGCTCTATTATTTAGTAAAAAAATAAGAAACTTAAACTTATAAAAATTCTCTATAACTGAGACAGATCAGAGACTTAAATTAAAGACGACCACTGATGGAGCCTTGAGGAACTCCAGATGTCATGTTTCTCTGCATGGATGCATAGTTGTGACAAAATGGCTCCTGTCCTGGAGATGAGACTTGGACCATGTTAGGACTGTGTCTGAGACTCCAACCCAGTTGTCTAGTATGTTTTAGTCACATTTATAATAGCTATACCGTAGTTGTCACGATTTTGATTCTAAATCTAAAATCTATTGAACTCAGCTTTCAGTTTCGATCATTGAAATCAAAAACAGGATCAGCAAGTTTCCCAATATTTTTTTCCTTTTTCAACCCGTAACTAAAAAAAACCCTTCAAGGACGACACAGTTAGCTTAGTGTGAGCCTGCGGCTATCTTAGTGTTAGCCTGCAGCTAGCTTAGCGTTAGCCTGCAGCATCACTTCTAGACTCTTCTCTGGTGTGATGAAAACGATCAGCTGACTGGTACCAGAGGAAACTCTGACAGCGTAGGACTTGTTGGTTTATTGTCTTTTTCAGAGATCCTTTATTGATTTGTTTGTGAAGAGGGTTCACTCTGGACAGATTAGGGAAACTGAACTTTGTAACTAACTGAATTTCTCTCATTGTTGAATCACTGAAGGCTGCTGTTTGTTGTCAAGTCGAGCTGTTGTTGTAAAATAATAATAATTATCTTTTTAAAGAAAAGAGATTGAAATGTAAAGGACAGTTGTCAGGTCACCTGTGATCTGTTGATCTTTACTAATCCAGATGTGACAGTCTAACAATGTCAAGCTTCATCATTTCTGATGGCTTTTTTGTTTTGAAGTGGTTCAACCATCACAGTAGCTTTTTTCACTGTTCTTTTTGGTTTGTTTTCTTTCAGCCTTGGAAGAGAAGTTTGCAGACATTGTCTTCCTGGTGGACAGTGGTGTGAGTACACAAGAGTTCCTGCAGATCAGGACCCTCCTCACCCGACTCGTCAATCAAATGAAGTTTGGAGCGTCTGCCTACCGTCTGGGTTTGGCCCAGTATGGTCGAGATGTCAAGGCAGAATTTCTCCTTAAAACTCACCAAACCAAAGAGGACTACGGGAGAGCCATCAAGTCCTTTCGCCAGCGCAGACTGCAACCCAACGAGCCTCGTAACCTGGGCAGTGCGTTGGAGTACGTCTATGCTAACTTTTTCACCAGTGAGGCAGGAAGCCGGGCAGACCAAGGCTACCAACAGCATCTGGTTGTTGTGTCTGGGAAAGATTCAGATGATCTTGTGTATAGGGCGTCACGTCTCCTCAAATCATCAGGAATAAATGTGGTGGCGATGAGTGCTGGTGCTTCAGTGCATGAATTGCGTATCATAGCTAATCCACTCTACATATTCACAAATATCATCACCACTGTTCCCACACTGAAGGCTATTTTCGAAGCAGAGGAAGTTGAGACGACTCAAACTGGAGGTAAGACTCTTATTGGTATTTATCACTTGGTGTGTATCTTAAAAATGTATTCAATAACTGTTTATTCACAGTCACCTCTCTAAAGTTTACTGTTGAGTAAAGTCTCAGATGTTGATATATGTGAGTTGCTTCTTACCGACAGATGAGTAAAGCACTTTGAATGCCGTGTTGGCTTCAGCTGTAGCTCGATCATCTTCCATGGACGCTTCATAAGTGAACACAGGCGCCGGAGCGGACGAGACAACAAGACTTTCTGTCTCTCCACTTTCAGGTGTTAGGGTACAAAGTGGGGATGTCTAAACCAGGTATTACGGTCATTGTACGTTGGCGATAACGTCTAATCTTGTGCTGTCTAACATGCATTTAGTTACACTGGCTGAGCCTGCCTTTAAAGAGAGAATTTCAGTATTTTTAAACCCGGGTCTATACTTACCAAAAGTTCTGGAATCGGTCTAGTAGATCACCTCAGCTGGCTGCAATGTAATTCTTTGGGGCAACCGTGACCGTCAAAGTAACGTCCACTAAAGGTGTTGTTCTAAGAGTCTCGCAACATTACAGAAACTATTCCTACAGAGCGAGAACTTTTTGTTAAATAATTACATGCTTTATATAACAAGAAACACGTCTCATTAAAGGAGACATCGTGGGTGAGGTGAGCAGTTACAGTTGTTGCCTCAGTTTGTCAAAATCAGTCCAATATTCAGACTTCCGTCATCCTGCAACAACTCACCTCCCATGAGATTACAGACCAGACCTCGCCTCGAACCAGACTTGTGTTTCTGGTGTGCGGCATCTTCCAGCATTCTTCATGGCAGAGTTGTTCGCGTTGAGCTGAATTAATTTACAATAGCCCCATGAGTCATCCAACTGGCTTCATTCAAATGACTGAGGGGGCTGTGTTTGTGTGAGTTACAAATATGAGGGATGATGGTTGAGTTCATGGCCGAAGTCAACTTTGAACTAGACGTAGAATTTATCAATCATCCCTCGTACACTCATCTGTCGGCAAGAAATTGTTTACAAAGCAGTTTACAGATTGTATGAAGAAAGGGGTATTCCTCATCTCAGTCTGTCCGTCAACTTGAAAAGTATCTGAATGGTTAAGTAGCTCACATGACTTTCTGATAATACTCCTTTCACAGACTGCAAAGCAGCCAACGTGGCCGACATTGTGTTCATCGTTGACGAGTCAGGAAGCATTGGAACGTCCAATTTCCAGATGGTGCGCACTTTCCTGCGCTCGATTGTGAGCAGCCTAGAGGTCAGTCGGGCCAAAGTCCGAGTGGGCATCGTGATGTACAACGATGGGCCCTCAGCACAGGTCTACCTCGACAGCTTCAACGACGAGAGTGAATTGCTGAATTTCATCAAAATCCTGCCTTATCGTGGAGGTGGTACGAACACTGGAGCTGCCCTTAACTATGCCAGGGAGAGTGTTTTCATCAAGGCAAGAGGAAGCAGGAAAGATCAGGGTGTCCAGCAGGTGGCGGTGGTGATCACAGATGGTGAATCCCAGGATGATGTGAGCACACCAGCAGCTGATCTCCGTCGGGCTGGTGTCATCGTTTACGCTGTAGGAGTCAAAGACGCCAACAAGGAACAGCTACACCAGATGGCGTCCTATCCCAACAATAAGCATGTGTTTGATGTGGACAACTTTGAAAAGCTGAAAGGGTTGGAGCTGAGCCTGCAGAAGAGTCTGTGCCAAAACATCATTCGGCAGGCGATTTCAGTCAGTACAAGAAGATCTGGCATCAAAGAAGGTCTGGTCTAGTTTTATTTACATACTTTGCTTTGTTTGCCTGAATATCAACCTTATACATCAATGAATATACGTTTTAAATCAAAGTTTAAAGAGTAGAACAATGAATTAATGTAAAGGGAGAAAACAAGACAATTTTGCTTTTCATTTTCCAGGCTGCGTCCAAACAGAGGAAGCAGACATCTTCTTCCTGATTGATCACTCGGGAAGCATCTACCCCGCCGACTTCCAGGACATGAAGAAGTTCATCATTGAGTTTATACATACCTTCCATATTAGTCCACAGCATGTCCGCATTGGGGTCGTAAAATACGCAGATTCACCACAGTTAGAATTTAATCTGGCACAATATTCAGATACCAAGTCACTGGAGAAAGCCATAGAGGATATTAAACAAATAGGAGGAGGGACGGAGACAGGAAGGGCACTGGAATACATGGGCCCGCTCTTTGATAGAACTCCTGATCACAAAGTCCCGGAGTACCTGGTGGTCATCACTGATGGGAAGTCCTCTGACCAGGTCAAGGTTCCTGCAGAAAAACTGAGGGCACGAGGAATCATTGTCTATGCCATCGGGGTGAAGAGTGCAGATCGACAAGAACTGGAAGAGATTTCCGGCAACCCCAAGAGGACTTTCTTAGTCAATAATTTTGACGCTCTGAGGCCCATCAAGGATGACATCATCACAGACATCTGTTCTCAAGATAGTAAGGAAAAGAAAATGCACATCTCTTATATCCTGTATGTGACAGTGAAGGGCAACACACACCAGCAACACAGCTGATAGTCGAGAGGTGAATGTGAGAGAGTTGGGGAACGACCTGCAACAAAGTCTAGTCAGTTTTATCTAAATAGTGCAGAAACACAGCAAAAGTTTCCCTTTTCAATTAGAGCAGGTTGAGACTCTTAAATTCAAGGAGACCCAACGAAGCACTTGGCAACAGTGGTAAGAAAAAACTGTGATCTGGGGACGTTCGTGGTTTGTTTGTGGTTCATGGTCCATGTCTTAAAGCCTTCAGGCAGTTTTTTGTCCCGTCTAACGGTCGACGTTCTCTCTGAAACAGAGAATGGAGGCATGGTTAATAGTCATACATAGCTATTACCATCTCAACCACACTGCCGCTCTCAAAGGATCAACATCACTAGCTTAGATGGTGTTAGCATGGATAAACAATAGCATGAATATTAGCATGGATAGTGATAGTTGTCACTACAACAGCAGTTCTTCTTGTGAATCGAGGAGCTACAGAGTTTATAAATGGTCAGACTGTGACCTGACCTTTACATTTACTGCTAAACTTTCCTCTCTGCTCCGACCGTTAACACCGTTCTGCTCCAAGTGCAGCTACCGTCGCTCTCTCACCTCGCTCTACCCAAGGACGTTACATTAAATCTGGGCACAGAGTTGGAGACGGAGCCCCGTTGATTCCAATGAAAGCTGCTCAGTGGCATTTTGAAGCCAAAAAGCTCGACTTCCCGGGTATGAAAATATTTGGATCTTCCGGTTCTGCCGCCCATAAAGCGTCCGACGAGAGACTTCCGCTGACCGAGCCGGTTAACTTGAATAGAGGCAAAATAATTTAATCGTGCGGCTATACTAGACTTTCCAAATTTTATTGGACCTAATGGATCAAATTCTGACAGTCAGACAAGTCATTTTGTTGGGTTGTGACGCTCAAAATAAGTTATCCTCCGTTTTACACACAATTTAAGCTTATGGGAGAAAGTCTTTTGGGCCCCAGTGTGTCACTCATGCCTTACATACTGTCCTATTTGGACAGTATGTAAGGCATGAGTAAGCCGAGCTTGGAGCATCACGTGTGACTCCCAGATTCCACGATAGTAATTCGTCATTACTCCTTTTTAGAACCAGTTTAAGATTTTTAAACTTTGAGCAAAAAATTAAGTTATTTGTCAAAAAGATAATGGCGAAATGTGTGGCTTAACTGTGTAGGCCCCCTCCCATTGTTTTCTACGTTAGGGCCCAGACACACCAAACCCACATCAAAGAACTAGGAGCAGTGTAGGTTGACTGTGTCTTGGCCAAAAAGCAACTAGCTTGTATCTTCTGTGCCTGCGTAAGAGGAAATAACTCTCCATACCACCAGGTGGCAGTAGTCTATAATTGTTATGATCCTAGCCCACGGGTGACGATTGGCCTGGTGTGTCAGGGCTGCCAGACCTCACACTGATTGCGTATTGACCAGGTCATCACAGGCATGTTAGTGCATCAGAATACATCATTGTCCTATTTCCCAGCATCATCAGAGATCCAGAAAAACAGCTTTTATTGTATATGTTTGGCATCACAGCTACCATACATCAGCTATCCGCATTTAGTGTGTGTTACATCAATTAATAATGAATTGTTCAATGCGAGTCTCCATATTGTCGTCGGTGTGTGTTGCCCTTTACTTACAACTGAAAGGATTTTGCTGTTATGGATACATTTTGTTTTGAAAATGGCAAGAAAAGAGCGACAAGGTAAGAAAGCCGGAAAAACAGGAACCACACTGACATGTTTGTGTTGTTGTGTCCACAGTTTGCAAAGACATACCAGGCGACCTCCTCTTCTTAGTTGACAGCTCTGGGAGTATCTTCCCCAAAGACTACACGACGATGAAGGACTTCATTAAATCTGTGATCAGCAGGTCCATGATCGCGCAGGACGACGTGCACGTTGGTGTCATGCAGTTCAGCGACAAGCAGCAACTCGAGTTTGCGTTAAACCGCTACTACAGCAAAGATGAAATGTCGAGAGCCATCGATGACATGACACAGTTTGGTGGAGGCACACTGACAGGCGCAGCCATCACAGAGGTGTCACGGTATTTTGATGCAGGCGAAGGAGGACGTCCTGGCTTGAGGCAGAGGCTGGTTGTGATAACAGATGGCGAAGCCCAAGACGAGGTCAGGGGTCCTGCTGCAGCTCTCAGGGCAAAGGGAGTGTTGGTCTACGCCATCGGAGTGATGGAGGCCAACACCACCCAGCTGCTGGAGATCAGCGGCTCACCAGAACGGATGTATAATGAGAGGGACTTTGATGCTCTGAAGGATTTGGAGAGTCGTGTGGCCATGGAGCTCTGTGATCCAGAGAGAGGTAAGGGCAGAATGGACCTATCAGAAAGTAGAACTCAGTAGAGCGCATACCTCCGGCAAGGCACAACAGTCCCCTTTAATCCAATCAAGCCTTATCCTGTATCAAATTATGGAGCATTCAGACCAAACGCAGTCTAGTTACTCATGCATCGAGATTACAGCAGTAGCCCCGATCGATCCGAACTCCACTCAGGAAACAAACATTTTAACAGTCGCTTGCTTGTCGTCTGGCCAAAAGACCTGGTGAAGCATGAGTTCAGGCTTTCTACAAGGCGGCATTATGATCCATTTATTGCGTCAGATCACAGAGAAGTCTCTTTGTTTTGGGTTCATACCGATGTGGTAAAACAGATTAATTCAGTTTACGTCTACTTGCTGGTCACAGTTACTATTATTGAACACCTATTGAGAAACTGCCGCTCAGCAGAGACAGACGGACATCGAATAACACCAATAAAAGCCATTAAACCTGTGATCAAACTCACGTGTGTAACGTGAGGTGAATATTCTCTTCACGTTTGGTCTAAACGCACCATTAGACATATTTAAATCTGCTAGATCCAGACGTTATTTGGATCCACATCAATTTTTACTCACTCATAGATTCTCATAGGCTTAAGAACCATTCCCCCAGAAATTAACAACAATGTTGAAAAAATTTCACAATGTTACAGAAAGTGTGACGAAATTCCTGCATCCGTCCCTAAATCTGGATCCACGCCAAAAGTTAGACCTAAGGGGTCTACTCTTGGCCGTGACACGGCCTCGATCCGAGTTCGGTGGAAAACCGTTCTGTAGTGTTTGTGAAATACTGCCGACCAACCAACCAACCAACCAGCAAAAGGACAAAGCATAACTGTAATTCTCAGATTTCCTTTAATTTTTCTAGAACTCTGACTCACATTTAGCAGCAAAAAAAAAAGTCGTCTTTTTCAGAATAGATATTATATTGTTATTTTAGGAATCAAAATCACTTTGAAGAATTGCATTGGAAAAATAAATAATTGTTGCTAATATTTGCAACACCAATAATATCGCTGGACAATATTATTCATCAAAAACTCGATTTATAGAAACAGAATCCCAAAACATAAAGTTAAATTGTAACATGCTGCATTAAAATGTCTAAAAAAGACGATCTTTGCTATATATTTGTAGTTATATATTTGTAAGTTGTGTACATACATACATTTTTGTTCAAACCAGAGAAATCCTCCAGTGTCCTCGAGGTAACGGTGAGTTTCATCTGGTTGTCTGTTGCTGTAACTTCAGGAGTGAGTCAGAGAGGAAGGAAGTCTGAGAACGAGACCAAACATAATGAGAAGTAAACTTTAACACAGTTCGTCTGTCAACAGACGATGAAGACAACAACTCCCATGATCCCACGCTACTTATGTCTTTTATGTTTGTAACGTCTTTACTCTCAACAAAACCCAGCTGGTTCTTGGATGGATCGGTTAGTAGTGTGTTGACTGACAATATTAACATAATATAATACAGCTTTGAAGTTTTTAGAAGGTGAGTTTGGTATCGAACGAACATGATAAATGTTGAGGTGCTCCCTTTCGTTAGTGATTCATTATAATGTCATTGGTTCTTGAACTTTCCTGCCACTCTTCCCTCTGACCCCTTTTCTTCCCCGTCTTTTTATTTCCAACCAGACTGTAAGAAGACAGAAAAAGCTGACTTCATCTTCCTGGTGGACGGCTCCACAAGTATCACGCTGGAAAAGTTCAGAAGCATGCAGAAGTTTATGAAGTCAGTGGTGAACGAAACCACAGTCGGCAAGGAACTGACCCGCTTTGGGGTCATCCTCTACTCCACCAACCCCAAATCTATTTTTACTCTGAAACAGTATGACTCCAAACGAGAAGTTCTCAAAGCGATAGACGCACTGAAGTCGCCGTTCGGAGACACCTACACTGGCAGGGCTCTGGCCTACACTTTAGACTTCTTTAATCAGGATAATGGAGGTCGGGCGGCTCTCAAGGTGCCACAGATTCTCATGGTGATCACAGATGGCGACGCGACCGACCGCAACAGTCTGGTTGCTCCATCTGTGGCACTGCGGGAAAATGGGATCAACGTCTTCAGTATTGGAGTCGAAGGAGCCAACAAGACACAGCTGGAGATCATGGCTGGTGGCGACAAATCCAAAGTTTTCTATGTAGACAATTTCGAGGCCCTGGAAACTCTGTACAAGGATATATCTCATGTTCTCTGCAAATCCACCAAGCCAGGTAAGAGGCTCCATCTTGACGGACGATATGTAACAATTTATAGCGTCTTAAATCTAACTTACTTCTTCTGGATTCAGGTTTTGTTCGATGATTTAGAGAGTCGGTTTACCCAAGCCAGGAAAAAATGTAGTCATTTGAGCCGGGGGGGGGGTATGTTGCCATGTAGACATTTCTACCAGTAGAATTTAACTTGTGTATAACCTTTATTTAACTAGGAACTACATTGAGATTAACATCTCTTGTAAAAGTGAGACTTAGCAAAGACAGGACATGACAAGACAACAACATCAAATCAAATCATGATAGCAGCAGTGAGTATAAAAATACTTTTCATTATACATCATTTGTAGTGCTCAAAGAATTGGAAAAATTAAAAAAAGGAAACAGCAACAGCAGCGTGTCTTTCCAGCCTTTCTTTCTCGTCACACTAGACGAGAGGTGCCCAAAACTTAACTTAATGGTGCACTGATCGAATCCCAAATTCGCTTAATTGATACCGAATTGCCTCAATATTATCTCCTATTGAAAAATTTCACATCATTTGATACCGAATTTCAATACCTGAGGAGTTAATTTCGTCAGTGTTAGAGAGCCAGTAAGCAGCCTACCAAAGTCAGTGCAGAGCCTGAAGTTTGAGATAACTGAATATTTAGGGCAGTAAAATGATTGGAGGGTTAAACTCTGACATTGCATGAAACATTCACATGCTACAGTTTCTTCAGCAAGGGATAGAAATGTTGCACCAGTTAGAAAGACTTAATAATCTAGTTAAGTAATTTGATTTAATAATTTAGAATAATTTAGGATGTCGTCTGGGTCCGGACTGCCTTCCCCCTGTTAGTGACCTCAGGGGGGATGGAGAGGGATGGCAGGTTAACGAGGGCGATGACGTCCCTCCCCGTCCCTCAAATCTCCTGCTGACAAGACTGATATACCTGTGACGAGCAAATATCAGCATGTAGTGTCATCACCGCAGGATATCCATTTGTATGGGAGTGTATTATTTACTGAAGTGATACTTTCAGATGGTGATCCAGTGGCGTTATCAATCATGTTCTGGAGAAGCCTCCACCCACAGAAAACTAGAGGGTTGAAAACTATCACTAAGTAAATGGCACATGTTTATTATTAATGTGGATCCTTTTAACTTCTGCAGTTTGTGAAAAACAGCAGGCTGACCTGGTCTTCCTCATGGATCAGTCCAGTAGCATCGCACGGGGGGACTACGCCACCATGAAGAATTTTACAACCAACCTAATAAAATCCTTCGAAGTCGGCAAAGATTTAGTGCGTGTGGGAGTCGCCCAGTTCAGCACCACGTTTCAGAACGAGTTTCACCTCAACAAGTTCTTCACAGAGCAAGAAGTCAGCAAGTACATCATGGGTATGCGGCAGCTCGGTGGAGACACCTACATCGGATTGGCCCTGAAGCACATCAAGGATTATTTTGAGGCGTCGCAGGGCGGCCGCAGATCTGAAGGGATCTCCCAGAATCTGGTGCTGATCACAGACGGCGAGTCGCACGATGAAGTAGAGGAAGCGGGGGACAGTCTCAGGAGTCTGGGGATCGAGGTGTTTGCCATCGGCATCGGAGACGTCCACGATCTCCAGCTCTTGCAGATCACTGGCACCCCGGAGAGGCTGTTTAATGTGCAGAACTTTGACAGCTTGGGAAAGATCAAGCAGAAGGTGGTTGATACAATTTGCAAATCCAAGCCAGTGGGGATTCAGGCAGGTGAGTTGATAAGTGTGACTCTGTTGTATCCCCTCTCTTCCCCAATATTCCTCTGTGTCCTTTACTTCCAGACGTAAAGAATGATTCCCTTTGCTACAGGCTGCAGCATCGATGTCGCCATTGGATTCGATATAACTCAAAGATCTGGTGTTTCTGGTGAGACTCTGGTCAGCGGCCACAACCAGCTCCGGACTTTACTGCCAGAGATCGCCCATTATGTTTCCTCCAAACCGGGCCTGTGCTGCGTCGTCCCCGCGCTAATCAAGACCAACATCGGCTTCCGAGTGGTGAGTCGGGATGGACGTTCCCTGTACGACACAAACTTCGAGGGCTACAGCGACAGCGTGGTGAGGAAAGTCACCACGTTGAATTTGCCACAGCCCACTTACTTCAACAGCGCCCTGCTGAAGTCCTTCGGGGAGAAGTTGAAGGCGTCCGGAGCCGGTGTCAAGGTGAGTCTGAGACGCAGCATACTGACACAAAAACAAACCTTTTCTCAGTTGAAGACACTTTGTGGTACTGTTCTCCATCAGCATGGAGGGAGGAGATGATGACTTTTCATCTGTGAGTGAACTTATCGTTTAAGAACTTTAACAGTAAAAGCAGCAGGAGTTAATGTGACCGACCTCGTCCACCAGGTGCTGGTGATCTTCTCAGACGGACTCGATGAAGACGTGATGACACTGGAGCAAGAATCCGAGCTGCTGCGACAGTCTGGTAAGACCTGAGAGAGGCAGAGGAAATCAGACCTCAGTTTGTAATTTTGTGGTTTTAAATGCATGATTATATTTAAATGATCAGGTAGATGATGTGAATCCAACATGTCAGTGTTTGAGGTGCAGTATGGTGGCAGTCAATGCAGCCGTTTGTAGAGAAATGTCTTTTTTTGTGTGTTTTCTCTGCAGGTGTCAGCGCTCTGCTGACTGTGGCTCTGGAGGGAGTGCATGACCCGGCCCAGCTGCAGATGGTGGAGTTTGGACGAGGATTCGGATACAAGCTTCCTCTCAGCATCGGCATGCCGAGTGTTGGCAGCACCCTCCTCAAACAAATTGTAAGTCAGTCATGTCACTAAACAGAAACAAAACTGGAAAACACTTCATCGCTCAACAAAAGAGTCTGTCGGTTGTTGAGTGATAAACTTCTTTTTTACATTTAAGTTAAATTCAGAAAGAAAGATGAGATGAGAAGATGAGTTATGTTTTCTTTATTTTTGTTTCACATTTAATGGCGCTAGGCTAGCAGGTTCCCCCTGCTTGCAGTCTTTGTGCTAAGCTAAGCTAAACACATCCTCTGCAATGGACAGAGATGAAACGGAGACCGATCTTCTCGTCTGACTCTAACAACCAAAATGTGTTTTTTCCATGCTTTTATTCTGGATGTTCGTCAGTTACTGGTCTTGCAGGTGACTGTAACACTGAGATGTTCAGGATCCGTTTTAATGCCAGTTACTGTGGAGACACCACACTGCAGCTGATGCAGTCACAAGAATCTTAACAAGACCGACAATAAACATGTTTGTGTGTAAGAACAGATCTGTTACTTTCCCTTGAAATAGAAAATATTTTTGCAGTTTTTTTCTGATTTATCACTTTATTGTCAGTTTAGCAAAATTAAGAATAAAGTGACTTAGAGACGCATTTCTCAGTGTGATGAGAATTTCCGAAGCTCATCTGTTCAGAAATGTTTTCCTGTCCTGGCGCGTCCGTTTGCAGGAATGGAAAAAGAAAAAGCCTCGGTGCTGGTTGAAGGAAATATGTAAATTACTCACCATGTTAAGGAAAAGCCATTAGCAAAGAAAAAACCAAGAATCCTGTAAACATTAGTGGGTTTAGTGGAATGCTCGTTCCAGCCTTTGATAACAGATCTGTCCCTGGAGGAGAGTGTGACTTTTCTTTTAACTAACGTCAAAAAATAAAAACATGCTTTTTTGTTTAAACTCAACTTGTTACTTGAAAAACAATCTGTTTACTTATTTTAATGATTAGGATCTTATTGAAAGTTTGAACAAGGGAATGAAGAGAACAAAAAAACGTGTCACTTAACAAGAGACTCATCAGACAGTACATACATTTACAAAAGACAAAGAACAAACTACACACACACACACAGACACACACACACACACTGGCTTTAGTGTCTCAGCAGTATTTTATTAAACCTTCATTGAAGTGAAAGTCAAATATCAACCCAGCATGAAACAGACCTCTACAGGAGACTCCAGAGGTAAATGTGTATCTGATCGGTTTAAGTCAGCAGAAATCTTTTAACTGTAAAACGTTTCTGATTCTTCAGGCCGAAAACTGTTTTTATAAATAAAGTTAATCAAAATTAAATTCTTGTTGTTGCTGTTGTTTTCTCTGCAGGACGCCGTGTCGGACAGGGAGTGCTGTAACGTCATGTGCAAATGTTCGGGGCACGAAGGCGTCCGTGGCTCTCGGGGCCCCTCGGGGTCAAAGGTGACTGGAAACACACACCTTTAACTTTAAACACGATTTTGAGAATGTTTGGGAAACGAGCGAGCAGACGCAGGCAGGTCATCGAGGCAGCGACAGGCCTGCTTCAACACTTCGTGCTTCAGGTCCTGTTCTGTACACAGTCCACGGTCAATGTGAAGTGCACACTGATACAGAGGAGAACAGGAAACACCTCGTTTTCTCAGGGCTGACAGGAACAAGTCCTCACTCAGCCGAGGAGCAAGTACTCTGTTATTTACTTCTGTAAAAGTATCAGTAAAGAAATGAAAAAATACTTCATTATCAGTAAACATCCTGCATTCAAAACCCTGCTTAAAGAGAAAAATGTAGTTACTGCAAGTGTCAACGGTAAAAGTACTGTAGTACTGTCAGCTTCATGTAGAGAAGTACTGTAGTACAGTCAGCTTCATGCAGTAAAAGTACTGTAGTAATGTCAGCTTCATGTAGTAAAAGTACTGTAGTACTGTCAGCTTCATGCAGTAAAAGTACTGTAGTACTGTCAGCCTCATGTAGTAAAAGTACTGTAGTACTGTCAGCCTCATGTAGTATATTTAAATATAACAGGAAGTTAATTTATTCTCAGGAGTTGTTTGCAGTATAAAATGCAGGATTTTTGTTTGTTGCCAAACGTTATCAATTTTTGACCTTTTTAATATTTCAGTATATTAATCAATATTTCATCTGTGTGTGTGTGTGTGTGTGTGTGTGTGTGTGTGTGTGTGTGTGTTATAAACAGGGTGGGTCTGGACAGAAGGGTTACCCAGGATTCCCCGGAGAGGAGGGCGTTGCTGTAAGTGCCTCTTCATCCACTTGAACTTTTTCTCCTCTGTCATCTTGAAGCGTGAAGTGTCTGGCAGCTTGTTCCACAGTAGCGTCCCGTCACCGGACTCCTCTGCTCTCCGTCACGCCTCGCTGTGTTTGTGTGTTGCAGGGGGATCGGGGGTATCCTGGACCCAGTGGACCTCAGGGTTTACAGGGTTGTTCTGGGCCCAGAGGACCGAAGGTAAAGCGTTCCTGATCACTACTTATTCTACCAGTGCTGAGTAATTTTGATGGAAGCAGCTGTGATTCACCAGATGTTGATGATGTGCGTCCGACTCCTGCTGTTTGTGTCCGCAGGGCTACCGAGGCCTCCGGGGAAACAGGGTGAGTGACTCAGAGCTGCTGGAATGTAATAAAGGCAGTTTAGACGAGGAGGTCATGTGACGAGCTGAATGTACTGAGGAATGTTTGGACAAACATTCGAGTGGAGATGGAGTCTAATGACCCGAGAAGAAGAAACCTGCGTCTCTGTAACACTCGGTTCTCTTTCAACGTTGCAGGGCGAAGACGGAGAAGACGGGCTGGACGGAGTTAACGGAGAACAGGTACGAACTTCAGCGGCTGTTGTCTCTCCTGTGTTGTGTGGTGAATGAGGCACAAACGTCAATTTTTGGCTTCAACCGGTTGTTTCTTCTGTTGAGAATAGATTGATATCAGGTCTCTCACAGCTTATTTTGTAGTTACACAGAGAGAACAAATTCTGCTGTCGGTGAGCAAGTTACACCACAGAGGTTTCAACATGTCAGTAAACGACTCTGAAACAAACCTCATCATCAGAAAAGTGTTTTATATTGAATTCAGAAGCCCTCAGGAATAACACCAACAAAACAAACTGATTAAAGTTTCTAAGCAGAGCTTTTTACAAAACAAAATGGCTGCTGCTCACACAACGTTAGCACACTGTCAGGAAGTGGCCACTACAACTACCTGGTTAGGAAAAGCTCCTGGTTCTGTCACCACTAACGGAGCCTGAAAATGTCCCAACGTCTCGTTATAAATATCCACTGGTTTCATGCTAACAAGTTCTGAAACGGCGTCTCTAACAGTCGTCTCTGGTTTGGCGGCCGTCTCGTCCTCAAACACAAGTTTCTGATCCGTCCAGGTTCTGTTCATCCAGATAATCTCCACAGATGAACTCCACTCTGATGTTTGAAGGTAAATTAAATGTGTAGCAGTAAAAAGCTAATGCTAGGCTACAAACAGACGACATCACGGTCACGTGACTTAAACGTCTCCACCACTGAGCGTCTTACTGCACAATTACTATCCAGGTTTTCTATAAACTGATCAATGTACGAGTTGTAAAGTCAGAGTCAGAACAGTGTGTAACTAAAGTGGCCTGTAAAGACGGACTAGTGAGCAGATGAGTCTCCGTGTTCGCTGTGAGGACGTTTAATGTCCCCGACAACCTCTGTAGTCTCATTCAGACACTTGTTAGCAACCACTAACAGTTTTTAACACATGAAGAGCTTTATAATTAAACTGTGGACATTTAATGATGAGTTTATGTTGGAGAACAAGATAAATGTGTTCAGCCTGTAACACACCTTATTACACTCATTTAACTGAAAACACATTCAACACTCAGACTTTGAGACAAGGGGACAGGAAGTGCTAACATGCTAACATGCTAACTGATCTCTGGGTTTTAGGACTACAGACTGCACCACTTTATGGAAACTGTAGTTCTTAATCTAAGAGCATGATTTTATATAACTATGACGTCACATTGAGATTAAAGAAGACGAGGTCAGAATCGCAGAATCAAGGACAAAACAACATCACATTTTTTGTTATTGAGACGATAATTCAACACGTCCATGTTTTATATTTGTAATAAAGTCCCAGCAGAAGATCAGATGATGCTGCTTGTTGAAGCTGAGACAGTAAATCTGTTTGTTTGTTCTCATCATGGAGGAAATGAGTGGGCGTGTTCATGAAAACAGCTGATGGGAGGATTTTCGGGCTCTGTGTGATGAAGCTGTTTGTGGTTTTGCTTTTCAGGGACTGACGGGACAAGATGGAGGTCGAGGAGAGAGAGGACACTCAGGAAACCCAGTAAAACAAAAACTCTTGTCTTCTCTCGCAGTGTGACCGTCCTGTCTGTCTGTGTATTCATCACATCTGTTCACTCTCGTCAGCATCACAGCCAGTCTCTTAATTAAAACATCAAATCAGCAGAAAAAGATTTTTTATTAATTATATTTAATTTAATGACTAAATTAGAGACTTTGTAGTTTGACTGTGGTAATTAATATTAATTATTGTTGTCTATTTTTTTTAAATGGATCTTTTAAAATATTTTTAAAACTACACCATCAAAGGTCATTTCAATTAACTCAGTGATGAAGATTTATGAATCATTTACTAATTACATTGTGTGTTGTTATTAGTAGTGCTGCCTTCTATAAATACTTAATAATCACATTTTATTCATTTACATTCACTTATTGATTTGATCTTATTCATGATGCTAAAAGAGATTTACGATATCGCTCATGATGCCAGTATATTTATATCACGTCGACCATTCACACTTTTCACTGTTATTTTTGTAATTATTTGTCAGTAATTTATTTTATTGAGTGTTTTTAAGTGTCGCTGCAGTTTAGTGTAATTTAACCGTCACGACCATCAGATGATGACAGAGTGAAGCCCGGGGGGGCGTTGACCTCTGACCTCTGGCTGGTTGACTGACAGGTTGAACTTTCGTCCTCAGGGTATCCCGGGTATCAGAGGGGAGGCGGGGCTTAAAGGACAGCGAGGACTGAGAGGAGATCCGGTAAGTGCCAACATTTTCTCTCTCTCTCTCTCTCTCTCTCTCTCTCTCTCTCTCTCTCTGGATTGGTGGATTATAAATCTAAATCACAAATATTTGTAAAATAATCGCACAGATGTTCTGTGCAATGACCTGTTTTCCATTTTATGTCTCACAAAAGACCGAAGTCAGAACAAACTGGTAACTGAACGGTGTAAAAGATTTAATGCTGCTCTACAGTACGAAACTATAGTTTCAGTCAAAACATACAAACGCTGAACTTTTAAATGTCTGTTTTTTGAGGTTTGCTCTATTTGAGAGGAAAGTGATGTGAAAATTGCAGTAACTAAATAATCCAACCATATATGCAGTAAATGTAGCTGCTGCAGTTACAGTTATCACAGCGCCACACAAGGTTGTTAGTAAATGGGAAAATATGAGCTCTGTGTGTTGTCAGAAAGCGATACAGCCAAACACAGCTGTTCAACATCTGGAAGCTCCACTTAAGAAAAGTAAACAGTGTGCAGAGTTTATCCTTCAGGACTGACGGAGTGTCCTTTGTGTTTGGATTGACAGGGTGAACCAGGCGCTGATAACACCGCCCCAGGAGCCAAAGGAGACCCCGGGAACCCAGGTTTACCGGTAAGAGACATCACACACTGGACTTGGGTTGAGTTGAAGAGCAGCTAAAGGTTAAATCAGGTAATCAGGTAAAAGTCCTGATGTTGTCAGGTGAAGTTGGATCATTGGAGTTGATGTTGGAGTTTGTAGACGTTGGAGAGATTTGACTCAGTTTACTTGAGGATCGGATCAGAAACACTGGTGCTGATGTGTCTGGTTACAAGCGTTTTTACACAATTTGCTTTTTCTTTAGAATTTCAGTCCGAATGTAGAAAGAGTCCTGAATCTTATTTTGTCACAGTTATGAATCACTTTGCTGAGATGTGATGTGTTTAAATCCACAGGGTGCACCTGGACCTGACGGGCAACCCGGTGAGAGCGGGATCGAAGGAAACCCGGTGAGATTTTGTATCTTTTCTCATCTGTATGCAGTGATGACGCCTCTGTACCACACGTCACTTTATCCATCACTTCAGTTTCACTGTACAACCCTGACGCTGTCAATCCTTTTCCACCTGTAATCGATGGATAACGGTACAAAGATGCTTGATGCTGAAACTGATAATAATTATAATATATGTGTATATTTTCTTCCTCTGTGTTCAATGGCTGCAACACTGTGACAGCAGCATGTTCACACGTCTGCTTTGTCTGAATGTGACTCTGTCAAAACGTCTTTTATATAAAAAATGAATAGTCTGATACTGACATCATGCTGACGAACACGTGAATCATTAAACGTCTCTAAATGTTTGTTTGTGTTCCTGCTGTTCAGGGTCCAGATGGAAGAAGAGGACCGCTCGGTGAGAAGGTAGGAGAGGAGCTCAGAGCTCATTAGTCCTGGTTCATACACCAGTCAACACTCAGACACCCTGTTTAAACTGTGTGTGTGTGTGTGTGTGTGTGTGTGTGTGTGTGTGTGTGTGTGTGTGTGTGTGTGTGTGTTCGTGCAGGGTGCATCTGGAGAGCTAGGAGGTCCAGGACTCTCAGGCAGCCCAGGTGCTTCAGGTCCACAGGTGAGAGATCAGCAGGACAACAGATGATAAACATTGTGGACATTCTGTAGAATCGTCACCACAGATACATGAGGACCGTTTAGAGACCAGATGAAAGACGGATCCCTCCAGTCCAAAGTTCTGTCCCCATACTGGACTCACTGCATTTGAATCCATGTTGTCCCTGCAGGGTCCCAGAGGGGTCAGAGGTCAACCAGGATCAAGAGGAATCCCTGGACTTCCTGGACCTCAGGTCAGTACATTTATATACAGTGCAGTCTGATATATGTTGTTAATGTGGGTCGTAGAGAGACACTGACAACAATAAGACCAGTATTAGCAAAAACACTGGGCCGCTGTGGGACCCCGACCCCGGGAACCCACTGGTCCTCACTTCTGGAGCAACAGAATTTTCTTCAGGGTGAATAAAGTCTTTTCTTTTCTTTTCTTTTTAAGAGTCAATAAAAACAGGAACATGATCTTGTTACACAAGAGGCGACAAGATTCAGAGGATTATAAGTAGATAAAATTCTCAGCTGGATGAAAGAAAACAGATTTTACAGGTTCGTTAATGCAAAACAATTTGTTTTAGTTTCCTGAGAGTGGGAGAAATTAGGAGGTAGTGTTCTGTTAGTGCACTGAATTAATCCAAGCAAACAAACCGAACAGCGTCGACAGACAAGTGAACAATTCAACATTCGTGTACGATATGAAGAATTAATATTTACTCGGCTTTTGAAAGAAATTCTTTTGAGGAAATGGAAATAAAAAACAGTTTTAACCGCCTCAGAACTTTGTCCATGTTCCCCTTTAATTCAAACCAAATGACAAAGTTCAGTGAAGGAAACTTTAGAGAGTAAGTCATTAAAATAAATCAGAGATTCTCCATAATTACCATTTTTCTACAGAATGAATAAAGCATTTTTTGTTAAACCCAGTATGTCCACATAGTCCTGAAGTTTTACTGACATTTCCTGTTTGTGCAGCTTCATTTGCAACATGCAGTATTAAACATTTACACAGACAGAACTGAATTATATCTCAGATATGAAAATGTACAGACGTCGAGTCCTTCATCTGAAAACTTTAGTAAATATTGATGCATAGTTCTGGTGTCTGGACTCCTGAGAACCAGCAGGACGTCTCCTCTCTTCTTATCTCATCGTACATGTTATCTTGTTGGATGCTATTTGGCCAAAAGTATGCGGACAGCGCTCCTGCAGATCCCTGCAGACTGCTTCTTAAATCTGATGGGAAGCGTGAAACCGAGGAGTCGAGGCTGTTTCTTGTTTCTCCAAAACCTTCTCTTCTGTCTCTCGTGAGGCTCTCAGTGCTCTGAATGTTCTACAACAACAGTCTGTACTTAACGAGCGCAGGAAGTGTTCTTCATTTTGGGGTTGTCGTATTTGACACTTTAATCACTGTGAGTCACAAATCCTGACGACTCTGACAGATGATGTCGCCTGGGACTCATCTGGTCTCTGGTTCCAGTTAGGAGGCAAGAAGTCGGCCATGTTCCTTCAGTTATTGTTCTTTAAACAATCTGATCAGTGGAACAAAGATAAATCATTTCTGTTCGATTGTTATTGAGAATATTTGTAGTATTGTGTCTTTATGGATCTGACCCGCCTCACATTATCTGTATGTATGAGCCTGCATGACGAACGTCAAACTGATCAGGAACAGTATTTATCGCCGCCTCAGTATGAAGGTGTTGCACTGAGCAAACAACGTCCTGGTGATTTATCCTGGTGTTGAACCCTGTAGTGTCCGAATGACTTTAAATCAGAGGACGTGAGCGGAGTGGAGCGCTGAGAATCTCCACTCACGTTATTTTCACCCTTTTTTTAACTTAAAAATCCTGAACTCGACTGCACGTCGAGGGTGTAAACTTCTCCTCAGATCAGGTTGATCTCTGTGATCACAGCAGACGAGCTGCGTGGAGACACCTGATGTTTAAATCATCTCCAGCTGCTTCAGCTGTTCAGCAGAATGCTGCAACTCTGTTTCACTGTGAAGCTCCAGAAATGTTCTGTGGACTACGAGACTTCACCTGACTTTATATCATCAGGAGGAGATGATGGCTGAGCCTGACTTTATATCATCAGGAGGAGATGATGGCTGAGCCTGACTTTATATCATCAGGAGGAGATGATGGCTGAGCCTGACTTTATATCATCAGGAGGAGATGATGGCTGAGCCTGACTTTATATCATCAGGAGGAGATGATGGCTGGATTTTACTTTTTGGGTGAACTGCTCCTTTAAAATCTAAAGCTTTATGTTGTCGGGTGCAGAGAGTTCATGTTATCAGCTCTGTGGTTGTTGAGATATTTCTGCTTTGAAGTGACGGAGTGAACAAACATCTTTAAGCTGTTAAAGTGAAGAAATGCTTCATTAACAGTACCAGTAATCACACGGGTCGTCCAGAGCTCAGCTGGGAAGGAAACAAGTTATATTTCCACATTTAGTTTTGTGCTCGCAGTCAACTTTTTGTTTCTGTCTTTAAAATGACTTCTGCTTGTTGTTTCTACAGTTGTGTTCTTTGGTTCTGATCTCATGTTGGATCAGTGCTGCTGTTCTGTTCTGTTCTGGTCCACTGATGATTGCAGTGAGGCGGTTTCAAACTCTACAGTTTTATTTGTGAGAACACGCTGAGATTAAATCAGTTTGTGATGAGTCCAGTTTGTTCAGGAAGCTTCCAGAGCGACTCGGTTACAAGTTCAAACATCTGTTTTACAGTCTGCCATCAAAGAATAATGAACTCTAGATGAAGATTAATGAGCTGGTTTGATATATTTTATCCACCACAGTTAATATTTAGTCACCTTTACAGATTTTTCTTTCTCAAAGCTTCATTAGAGAAGCAGTGATTTTATATTGGCTCCTCGTAAACACCCAGAGAGCAGCTGCTCCTGTGGGATGTTTTTAATGATATTTGCCTCCAATAAATGTCAAGTTTATAGATCAACACAGAGTTCAGATTTATCACGCAGCTGATTTAAAGCTCCCGGCTGCTGTTTCACTGTCAGTTTCCTTCAGACGTGAAACGAACCAAGACAGCCACGAGGAGGACGGATGCACCGACACTCGTCCAGAGTCTGAACTGAAGAACTGAAAACTGAACTGTTTGAAGTAGCTCAGTCGTTCATTACATCATCTAGAAATACTGTTTAACATAAACTAGAAACCTTTTACGGTTTTAATGTTTCATAACTTTATTTCTTTTAACACAAACATGAAACTGAAAATGGCTCCGACAGTCAGTGTCCTTTTTCAAACCATTTTTTTTAAGTGATGCATTCAAGGTCACCCGTACGTTAGAGAACAGTCATCTCTTCCTGCTCTGACTCTGTTGGTGTTCCTGCAGGGTGGACCGGGACCAGCCGGAAACCCGGGAGTAGCCGGACGCCGCGGAGCGAACGGACAGAAGGTGTGTGACATCAGTTCATCTCATCGCCTCCTCTGTGATCCAGCGAACACGTCACCTTTGCAGCACTAGACACAATCTGAGCAGGTTCACAGGAAGTTGGTTATTCAGACCAAAGACTCCAGCTGCTTAAAGTCTTCTTCTATTTTCTTCTTCTGCTTCTGTTCAAGTTATTTGAGATGTTGCATATGAATGATATTATCAAGTATAACAAAGTACAAACAAAGTTATAATGTGTAGTTTTACAGTGATTAAGTCGATTTATTGATTAGTGGATCATCAGAAAATTAATCTGCAACTTTTTAAATCGAATTGTTTTTGTAATTTTTCAAGCAGAAATGATTTTGTTCCCACTGTGTGTGAGGATTTTCTTTATCTATCTGCTTTACATCTTTCAAACTGAGTATCTTTGTGTTTTGAACCGTTGGTCGGACAGAACGAGACGTCACCTCCGACTCTGATGGACTACGATGTGCATTATTTGGCTTTTTTTTTTATTGACAAAAATGAAACAATTCACTGAGAAAATAATCTGCAGATTATTCAGTGATGATCATTATTGTATTTTTTGATTTTTGATAAATTGCAGTCTGTCGGGAGACAAATGTTCTGCATGACGGTGAAATAAAAACAAACTGTTGTTGTTGAAGGGCCAACCAGGAGATCCAGGTGATAAAGGTGTTCCAGGATCACTGGGACCCAGAGGAATGCCGGTAAGGAGCTGAAATAAGCTTTGCATTATTACTGTTTAATATGAAATTAGGTATCTTATGTATTTCTGGGTGTGTGTGTGTGTGTGTGCTGCGTTTCAGGGTCAGGATGGCCGAGACGGTTACGGACCTGCAGGACCCAACGGTGCCAAGGTAGAGGAGAAGTCAAACATACTGAATACAGTTCATGTTTATATGACTAGAAACATGAATTCTCATCTTCTTCTTGTTACAGGGAGATCCTGGTTTCCCTGGTTACCCCGGTCTACTGGTGAGTACATATTAAACAGAGGACATCGTCAGGGGCCCCATCAGTCTGGACGGTGACCCAGTTTGAGACTGTGAGCTGAATCACAGCTCATCATGTTTCACAAACTGTTAGATGTGAACATTCACTGATGAGCGAAGAAATCTAAAATATGACACTTTTTAAAGGACTTTCTGTACGATCCAGACTCCATTCAAAGCCGTCTCTTTATAGATGCCTGTGCCTGATCAGCCCACGTACAGTGTGTCAGCAGATTAGACGCTTCATGTCTAAAGCGTGTAAACACACATCATATCACCACTGTCTTCCTGTGAACGGTGAAGTTTGAATCTCTAATCAGAATAATTTCGATCAGGTTAAAGAAATATCGTCCGTGTGACCGCAGCTCGTGATTCACGTCTTCACGGACTCTTGTTTAAGGTCGAGGAGCTGCGTCACATGTTTGTACAGTACGAGGAGTTGTCACTGACACACTGAATTTATGTTGTGTATGCTGGCGTTGGTCCAAATGGTTCTGGAGCCCCTGAGACGAGCGACTGTACTAAACAACATATTTTTATTAATTCTTTCAGTGATTCATGAGTCGGGGGAAACACTGAGGGATAAAGTGACTGTTTGTCGTCAGGATAAATGTGTTTGGATATTCAAAGAGAATCCAGAGTCTAAATATGAGAAACAGGAAGCAGCAGGCTGAAGTCCAAACACTTGTGAGTTGAGTGTGTGTGTGTTTGTTGTGTTCAGGGTGAGGACGGCCTGCAGGGAACCAAAGGACATCCAGGACCTAAAGGGAACCGAGGTCGAGCTGTGAGTGTTCACAAAACTCTGGTTTCAGTTTTTCTCTCAGAGTTTTTGCTCCATCGCTGACTTTTGTTTCTGATCTGAATCATCCAGGGAAGCTCGGGCAGGCCCGGAGAATCAGGCTTGAGTGGAGATCCAGGATACCCAGGACACAATGTGAGTGTTATCATCATCATCATCATCATCATCATCATCATCATCATCATCATCATCATCATCATCATCCTCATCCTTAAAAAGCCAGTGACTCCTGACCACACTGACTCTACGTACCATCCTTAACTGTGACAGTCCACTGCACTTTCATTGTGAAGATCAGCAGAGAGGAAGGAAGTCTGAGAACGAGACGAAACATAACGTGAAGAAACGTTAAAACGTCACCTCGTCTGAGTCGCAGAGACATTTTCATCAGCAGTGGCGGTTGTTAAACGGCGCCTCCTCTGGAGGATGTTTGGGCTGGAAACAGAGAAAGGGTTAATAATGTTCCTCTTCTTCTCCTCTCAGGGTCCCAGAGGTCCTCCTGGAGTCAAAAGCATGACTGTAAGTCCACCTGAAAATTCACGTATACAATTACACAATATGAAACCTTTTTCTGTGTTTAAATATAATTTGTTCTGTTTTTTGTAGGAGTGTCAGCTGATCACCTACGTCAGAGACAACTGTGGTAAGTGTCAGAAACGTCTCAGGCTTTCTCACAGACTTTATTCACGTATCCGTAACTGCAGTTCACCTCTAATGATCTTCTCCTTCCTCCACCAGCTTGTTCCATCGGTACGTATCTCCATGTTAATGATGTCATCAGCACGGTGAGTACAGGACTGAACCTGCTGTAGAGTGACATCATCACCGAGCACAACCTTCATTTCAACCTCTTCAGGTTGTTTGGTATCATCGCTTGTTGATGCTGGATGAAGGTCGGCAGTTACATGATGTTCTCCCACAGTTTATATGTTTCTATACAAGTGGCATGACTCAATGAACTGTCTGTCTGTCTGTCTGTCTGTGTGTGTGTGTGTCTGTCTGTCTGTGTCTGTCTGTGTGTCTGTCTGTGTGTCTGTCTGTCTGTCTGTGTGTGTGTGTGTCTGTCTGTCTGTCTGTCTGTCTGTCTGTGTGTGTGTCTGTCTGTCTGTCTGTCTGTCTGTCTGTGTGTGTGTCTGTCTGTCTGTCTGTCTGTCTGTCTGTCTGTCTGTGTGTGTGTGTGTCTGTGTGTCTGTCTGTCTGTCTGTCTGTCTGTCTGTCTGTGTGTGTGTGTGTGTGTCTGTGTGTGTGTCTGTCTGTCTGTGTCTGTCTGTGTGTCTGTCTGTGTGTGTGTCTGTGTGTCTGTGTGTGTGTCTGTCTGTCTGTCTGTCTGTCTGTCTGTGTGTGTGTGTGTCTGTCTGTCTGTCTGTCTGTCTGTCTGTCTGTGTGTGTGTGTGTCTGTCTGTCTGTCTGTCTGTCTGTCTGTGTGTGTGTGTGTGTGTGTGTCTGTGTGTGTGTCTGTCTGTCTGTGTCTGTCTGTGTGTCTGTCTGTGTGTCTGTCTGTGTGTCTGTCTGTCTGTCTGTGTGTGTGTGTGTGTGTGTCTGTCTGTCTGTGTCTGTGTGTCTGTCTGTGTGTGTGTCTGTCTGTCTGTCTGTCTGTCTGTCTGTCTGTCTGTGTGTGTGTGTGTCTGTCTGTCTGTCTGTCTGTCTGTCTGTCTGTCTGTGTGTGTGTGTGTGTGTGTGTGTGTGTGTCTGTCTGTCTGTCTGTCTGTCTGTCTGTGTGTGTGTCTGTCTGTCTGCGTACTGATAATCAGCTGATGTTAGCATGCTAGGTGCGGAGCCTCGGGCTGAGAAAGCGTTCACACTGGCACATTCCATAGTGGACTGACCCGACTTCCGCCGTGGGCTCGTTGGCTTCTTTCTGGTTATCTCCAGAAAATCAGCTAAGCTCGGGGCTGAGACTGTGACATGGGGTTAAAGATGAAAGGAGTCGGGGCTCGTGTCCACACAGCATTTTTTTTCCTGAGCACAAGTGGAGTGGGTGTCTGCGAGCGCTCCATCTTTGATATTCCCACATGGACGTTTCGGGCAAGACGCCTTTCTTCAGCATGTGTTCAGGCAAATTCACAATCAATCTACAACCCAGCGGATTGTGTAGATTGATTGTGAATTTGCAAAGATGTTGTAATACCGCCGAAGGACGGTTCAACACAGCTGACAGGAGAGCTTCAGCACTTTGTACTCTACAGTCATCACTGTGAAGAGAGTTTGGACTCGACAGCATGAACTAACATGTCAGCTAACATGACCCTGACTGAAGCCACTCAACACTCATCCATCAGCGTGGCTCGTTTAAAGAAACACAAACAAGCCTGAGTGTTTTTTCCTCTACCAGAATAATAAACTGGTGCAGCCGGACGTTTCTCCAGCGCTGTGCAGACAGATAGGTCTGAGCATGTTGGACTGACGGAGGTGCTGATCATGGCAGTGACAAGTATTGAAGATACGTCTGCAAACACTAAGCTCAGTGATTTTAAAGACCGATGTGTCTGACCCTCGTTAATAAAATCAGTTTTCTTCTCTTTGTTGAATGGTGTGACCCGGCTCTCTGAAGATGCTCAGACAGCCGTCTCAAATCCATTTTTTGACATTTCCAGATTTAATGAAGTCTGGACTGCAAGAAAAACCAAAACACACATGGAATACCAACTTTGTAAATTGGATCCAAACCACATGTAGAGGTGGGTTTTACAGCTGATCTCCGTCCAGATGTTCTGGCAGCTCATCCTGGTGTTGGAAAACCCGTCACCAGAGAACGGAGTTACTGACGCCTACGTTGTTACCATAGCAACCCTTGCAGATCGGTCGGTTGTGGTCTGGATGCAAAAATCTGATCTGATCGCTTGTTCATAACAGTGTGGACGGTCTGTGTGAGAGATCCGATTTATCTGCAGTCTGAACAAGTTTAGTTCTACTTTCTACTCACATGAACTCTTCTTCGTTGGTTTCCAGGTCACTCAGAGTGCCCGGCCTTCCCCACCGAGCTGGTGTTCGGTCTGGACATGTCCGAGGACGTGACTCCGGCAGCCTTCGAAAGGCAGCGCTCCGCCCTCCTCTCCCTGCTGGAGGACCTCGCCATCACTGAGAGCAACTGTCCGACGGGCGCTCGCGTCGCCGTGGTGGGATACAGCGGCTACACCAAGTATCTGATCCGCTTCCAGGACTACCGCCGCAAGAGTCAGCTGATCGACCTCGTGAAGAACATCGCCCTGGAGAGGACGGCCAGCCGGCGCCAGCTGGGGGCTGCCATGCGCTTTGTGGGTCAGAACGTCTTCAAGCGTGTCCGAGCAGGGGTGATGATGAGGAAGGTGGCCGTCTTCCTGTCCAACGGGCCTTCACAGGATGTTAGTGACATTGTCACCGCCATGATGGAGTACCGAGGCCTCAACATCGTCCCAGCAGTCATCGCTCTGAAGAACGCTCCTGCTCTTGCTCGAGCAATGGAGGTAAGTCTGATCTGTCAGCTCATCAGCTGGAAGCCTTTTTAGTTATTTAGGAGAATCTAAAGCCGACACGTCGCTTCAGTTCTTCACAGCGATCGATCACTTCAGACTAAGAGGACGACCGTCAGTCAGTAGATCAGGTGTCAGTTACCTGCAGGTTGCAACAGGTTGGGACGTTCCTTTGGAGGACATGAGTCTGTCGAACCTCAGACAGGCTGAAGGGATTCATGGAGATCCTACCAGAGGTCAAGATCCTTCTTCAGACCTGGTATTACCATCCGTCCTCAGTGATCTAATCTCATGTGGACCGCTCTAAGTACAGGTGTGAATGAGACACAGTGAGGACACATTTGAGTTCTGATCACTCACACACGTCCAGTAAACACATATAAATGACATGTTTGTGCTCTGTTAACCTGCCAGTGTGAGCAGCAGATGTTTGTGAGCACACTGTCTGTTTCAACTGATCCAACCGCTGAACCAGTAACCACAACATCACCAGACTCCCTTAACAAATGTTCTGATTTTAAGAGTTGTTCCATGACCAGAAACTTAACAAACGTAGTGAAACTCCGTCTCTGACAGATTCTGAATCATTGTCTCCTTCTTGTAAATTCAGCATTAAATGAAAACAGTAAGTTGTGTGTTTCCTTGTAGAAAGTGTCAGTTTGTGGCAGCATGGCTGCACCAGCCTGTCTGCTTCTGTGTCTAAAGTGCTAAAGTCTGACCTGCCAACATTTAGCAGCTGTTTGAACACACTGTTTACACTGATTTCACCATTTACACTCAATTTATGAAAGAAGAAACATTTTATTGATCTAAACATGTCACATTTTACAGATACACTAAACAGTAACCAGTATAGGCGACTTCTTTGTCCCCAGACTCCCTTAACAAATGTGTCAGTTTAGTGAGTTGTTGAGTTGGAGACACTTTATAAACTGTGTGAAACTCTGTCTCTGACTGATTCTGACTTATTTGTTCCTTCTTGTAAATTCAGCAAATGTTCTACATGAACTTCTTTCTGTCTTTGAGTAGAAACATGGAGTCTGTTTGTCCCAGTGATGGACGGGTTTGTTTCATATCATCATGACATCAGATCAGGACACATGTTAATGTCAGCTGACGGACTGAGAGCTGAACTCTGGGATCAGATCACTCACTGCTCAAACTTTACGACAATATTTAATCTTTCCACCTGGACTTGAACCAACCTACCTCAGATACCTCAGACACCAGCTGAGTGAAGGGAGGCGGATGATCGTACCTCACAGCTTCATCTCCGTTTGATTCAATCAGTTCAAGTAATAAACTCACTGCATGCTTGAACTCTCTGACACCGAAGGTCAATCTGCTGCTGCGATCATCATTTATTTCGAGTGAGATTCGACTGCGATGATCTAAATCTGTGAGACGGTGAAACTAAGCGCTGCTCTTCAGGCCTCCTCTCTGACTGACAAACAGACGAGGAGCAGATTATCATTAAAGCTTCAACGCTGCAAACAATCCCAGTGTTTGTTCATCCAGCGAGCGGGACACAATGAACATCTGAGCTACTCGTGTTGCTGCCAACGAGGAGGTTTTCTTGTTTGGCTCTGAAACGCGTGGCTTCGTTCCAGCTCCCTTTGCACATCGTCTCCCTTTTGGTTAAGATAACATTCACTCCTGCTGCCAGAAATTTGTCTGCAGCGTTTAGAAACTGCAGCTGTGCCTGAAAAGTGATACTGAAGCTCTCAGACACGTCACCGCAGTTTCATTAGAAGATAGACGGCGATTAATGAGATCTATTTGTAGTTTTCTTTAATCTTGTGGTTCACTCACAGTTCTCAGATCTGTGATTAACAACATGTTTCTTCTCAGGCCGACGACTCAGGAAAATCCATCTTCACAGTGCTGAGCAGAGACATGGCTGAGCTGAGGAAGGTCAAGAACTGTGCCGTCTGTTACGGTAAGCTGATCGTTCTCATCAGGCCGTAATACTTGTTTTGTAACTTGTGCTGACAAAGTTTAAAATCAGGGATTTATTCACTCAATAAAAATCACAAGTTAAATGTAATTATATCATCTTTCAAAATATTCTGATGAGTTAGGTGTTTGTTGGTTAGAAGTGACGGCGTGCTGACCGTCCAGCTGAAGAAGGAAAGGATGAAACCTTCAGTCTGTTTATTCACTGTAACATTAGTTCATGAGAACCACATTAGCTTCAAACTCAGCGTTCAAACTTCTCAGAGCGACTCGGAGAGTTTCATCCTAACGAGGAGGTTTACCTTGTTTCTCGGTGTGACACATTCTTTTAAAAGCTGTGATTGGTTGATTTAAAAAAAAAAAAGGAAATAAAAATGCACTTTTGATAATAACGGACAGGACATGGATGCTGAAACTGACCGGCTTCATCGCAACATTTTGCTCTCTATGAAGACATGATGTAATAATCAGACACATCAGAAATCCACAGCTGTGTAGAGCCACGCAACGTAGACCAGAGCCACATATGTCGTCACGTGTGTGCACGTCTTTTTTACGAAAACACAACACGAGGGAAGATGTCTGATCACAGCAGGAATAGCAAATAAAACATCTTTGCTCGCTACATTGTAGCCTTTCTTACACTCACTAATTATTGGTTATCGTATCGGCTGAAAAATCCATTTTGTGCATCCTCAGTTTACAGCGGTCGTATACGATTGAATATTTAGACACTGAAAAGCTTAAACCACAAACCAGCTCACGTTTCATGCACAACTCAGAGCTTCTGGCGTCGCTGCGTGACATGAGCACTCTCTCTTCCTCTTTTTAAAATCAGATTTAAAATGCAAAAATTGTGAAATAAAAGAAGGACAGGACAGATAACATTAAACATTATACAACATTTATTTGATAGTGATGAAGAAGGTGCAGGATCCTGTCAGATCGGTGCCGGTGAGGTAATGATGAATGTTGTTTTGTGTAACAGTTTGACAGGAGCTCAGCAGGGAGGAGTGTTGTATAAGACGAGGATACACTCAGATCAGACTGATGACAGGGTTCAGGATGATAACTGCTTCTTGTTTCTTCAGACCCCTGTAGGCCTTTGGAGGAGTGCGCCTCCATCCAGGAGGTCCCGCAGCCTCAGGAGGTGGACATGGACCTGGTCTTGGTGCTGGACAGCTCCAGGGAGGTGCAGGCTGATGAGTATGCTGGCGTCCAGCAGCTGTTGGGCTCTGTGGTGGAACAGCTGGCTGTGAGCTCGCAGCCCAACAGGGCCGGGAACCAGGCCCGAGTGGCTGTAGTCCAGCAGAGCGGTACCCACATCACCAAGCCGGAGTTTGGCCTGCAGGCCTACCAGAACCACGACCTGATGAAGACCCACCTGATCCAGACCATGAGGCAGCAGGGCGGCTCCTCGGCGCTGGGACACACGCTGGAGTTCACCCTGAAGGAGGTGCTGCTGAAGGCCAGCCAGCCCCGGAGGAGGAGGGCGATGCTGACGGTGGTGGGCACCCAGACGGCTTACGAGGACCGAGCCCGGCTGCACTACTTCTCCCAGAAGGCCAAGTGTGAGGGGGTGGCGATGTTTGTGGTGACGGTCGGCCAGCGCTTCAACCAGACGCAGGTGGAGGAGCTGGCCAGTCTGCCTGTCGGGCAGCACCTGATCCACGTCAGCAGACTGAAGGCCGACGAGCAGGGCTACGCCCAGCGCTTCTTCAGAGTCTTCCTCTCCGCCCTCAACAGTAAGAACCAGACTGAGACACACGGCAGAGACTTCAGATCAGATTAGACTTCAGCTTCACTGTTATTCAGAAGGAATGATTGAACTTTAAACGTTTGATAGGTCCAGTTACGACTGTTAAAGCTGAAGTCAGCCTGAACACCAGGATCGCTTCACTAGTAGTGAAGTATTTTTACTCTGTAGCTTTACTGAGTTCAGTCTCTGATGTTTCTGTGCTGTTTTCATTTCAGAGGGAATGAACTCGTATCCTCCTCCTTCTTTGAGACAGACATGTGACCGGCTGAGGGAGTCTGGAGGACAAGGACCAGTTATTTTTAACGGGTAACTCACACTGCCTGCAGAAGTAAATACTGCCATGACTATAGGGACCGACGAGTTAATTCATCGCTCAGGGGCCACGTAGTGTTGTTTTCTGAGCACTGTGTCAGCAGCAGGCGCCTACAGAACAACAAACAGATAGTCAGCCACAGAGGGACGGTGTCCACACAGCGCTCCTGACGCTGTGTGGACACCGTCGACCGACAGAAACATTATTGGCAGCGTTCTTTAAGCTTCCATGTGAATATTTGCTGTTTTCTCTGAGAGCACATTTTAAATCTGTGGGTCTGAGGCTGTTGACGTCACTGTCAGCTCTGGGAAACTGGCAGGAATATTACTGTGTTTTCCAACATTTTTATGAGCAGAGAGGTAATTACGGATTTATTATGAGTTGCAGCCCTGGACTCAGTTTTAGCAGACTCAGACACTGCTGGCTGCTCTGAGGACAGAACAGCTGAGCGGAAATACTCAAACAGGACTGTGACTAATCTGATATAATATAAGTGATGGTAAATCTGTGGACTTTGGTTGCTGTGTGTCCAGTCAGGGGCCGGTGGTGCTGGTGGAGGAGGAGCCCGAGGAGGAGGAGGAGGTGGAGGAGGTTTTTGATGAGCTGACGGGAGGACAGACTCAGACCGGCCAGCTGGACGTCATCGAGACTCTGATCAGAGGAGACGGCCAGAAATTTGTCTCGGGAACAAAATTCAACGGTAGACCACACACACACACACACACACACTCACACACACACAAACACTTGTACTTCTATACTTATGAGTACCCTCATTGGCGTAATGCTTTTGCAGACCTGAACCCTGAACCTTTTATACTGACCTGAACATTAACAGCCAAAAGGTCCTCACTTTGAAAAATGGTCCTCAGTCTGTGGGTGAAACTCAAGGTCCTCACTATGTAGAAAGACTAGGATTCACAGGCACACACACACGTGTACTTGCATAGTTATGAGGACACAGGATGACGTAATGTGTTCCCCAAACTGAACCTGAGTCTAGTCCAAGTCTTAATCTTTCAACAGCCTGTTGAAAGTTGTGACAACCAGCAAAAATGTCCTCACTTTGAAAAAAGGTCCCCACTCTGTGGTTCAAACTCACGGTCCTCACTATTTCTCTCACACACACACACACACCGTTGTATTTCTGTAGACCATATTCACACAGCGGCCATCGTCCTCTGACGTGGAGCTCAGGGTGGAGTCCTGATGCTGTTACCTGCAGCTCGTCGTCTCACTGAGCGTCAGCTGAACGCATGCTGTTTATTTCTGTCTGTTTTCTGTCGTTTGTCACCTTTTTATTTTATTAACACTTGGCGGGACACACACACACTCTGATGACCTGGGATCTGTTTGTCTGGAATGATTCATACGTCTTCATTTAGTTCCAGTTGTTTCTCATCAGACTGCATGTTGTCCTCCAGGAGCCGCGGCTCTCAGCTCTCAAATGAATACGAAACATTTTTAAAGATGCTGATTGACGTTACGAGCAGACGATGCGGTGTGAGCTGGAGCTGAAGAGCCGCTGCCCTGCAGGACGGTTGTCGGTGTTTGTAGTAAATGTGTGTGTTCTGCTTTCAGCCCAGTGTCAGCTCAGGGCTGATGCTGGTATCCAGTGTGCCGACTATGTCCAAGCGTGGTTCTTTGACAAAGACATCGGTGCATGCTCTCCCTTCTGGTACGGTGGTTGCGCCGGTAACGCCAACCGCTTTAACACAGAGAATGAATGTTTCCGGACATGTGGCAGCCACAGTAAGTCCTGACTGTACATCAGACCACAAACCAGCCGAGTCGCTGTCCACTAACACCAGAGTTCATCTCTTTTAACCGAGTCACGTCTCTTATTAACGTCTCGTCTTCTTTATGTTGTCTTCTAACTTTTTATGTTCGTCTCTCTGTCTCTGTCTGTCTTCATCGTATCATCAGTGACGATGGAAACAAAAACAACGCTGGACGTTAGAAAGTCGATTCTTTAACCTCAGAATTTAAACTTTTTTAAGAAACGTGTTTTTAAAGCACAAACAGCAGCTCAGCATGAACACAGTCAGTCTGTAGTGATGCTGCTTCGGTCTGACTCTGTCGTCTCTCACAGATCCGGACATCCTGCCGAGGCCGGAGCTCGCCAGCTTCTCCAGAGGTGAAACCCACAACAACCTGATCACGTCTCACTCTGCTGCTTCTACCTGTTTATCTCACAGTGTTTGTGACAATCCTGCTGAGTTCATTATAACTCATGAATTGGACAATATGTACAAACGGTTTTGTTGAATACACTCAGAAATGATCTGAAATGATCAACACAACAGTTTTGATGTAATGAGGTGTATGTGTTGTATTGCAGGGTAGCTACTGATGTTAGCATGCTTACCAGCTAGCCAAGAACCACTAGATGCGCAAGTAACTAGCTAACAGCAGCTACAGTTAGCGGTTGTGATACGCTGTTTGTTTTGAGTAGGAGTTCAACAGATTTTTACATATTGCACCTTTACAGACGTGTTGTAGTGACGCAGCTGGTTGAAAATGTTCAAACTTTCCTTTAATCAGCTGGAAATCATCAGTAACTGAGTGTCTTTCAGATCTGAGTGATATTTACTATAAAACTGTCGTCTCTCTGTCCCGTCTCCTTCCAGACGCCTGCTTCCTCAGCCAGGACCAGGGCGGCTGCCAGAACTACACCATGGTGTGGTTCTATGACACCAAACAGAACGAGTGTTCTCGCTTCTGGTACGGCGGCTGCGGCGGCAACGAAAACCGCTTCACAACGCAGGAAGAGTGTGAGCACCTGTGTGTGACGAAGAGCCGATGAGGAGGAGGAGGAGAGAATCACCGCTGTACACCGAACACGTATCAGCAGAACCTTCAAAAACACGCATCTTCAAGGAAAAATACAAGATTTCTGTGTGATTTAAATCCTTTATCGACAGCTGAGTCTGTTCTGGGACGGTTCAACTGTTCACGAGTTTTTACTAAAACGCCTTCAGGGAAACTGAAACTGTTCCAGAACTCAGCAGCTGCTGGTTAAAGGCATTTTGTCTGTTTCTTTCTTGAACATGCGTGTTTAGTTTCCTCACAGCGCCTTCGTTCTGCGAGTCCCTTTTTAAACAAACCTTCAACATTTCACAATAAAAACTCTGAGCTGCTGGACGTGGATCAAACTCGACAACAGAGAAGCTGTTCAGCACCTTCAGGTTCATATCAGGTGCGACTCTGAAGCCGGTGGGAGCTGAATGAATGAATGAATGAATGTTTGAAGGATTCACATCAGAACAAAAAGTGTGTTCATGTAGACGAGCTTTTTTTTTATTTGACTCACATTCAGCAAACAGTGACAGCCTGAAGGTTTCAGGTAGAGATCGTTCTTAAATTTAGGATTTCAGTTTTTTTCCCTGTTTTCCAAAGATAGTGATATAATTATAAAGTTCTCTGATCATCTGCTCCAGTATTCACCGATAACTTGTTTGTCCCTCAGACGCTCTTTAGACGACACAGCTTCAGGACATCCCAACACACACAAGTCAAAATATCTGAGTCTTTCTTTCAGAGCTTTGGTCCTAAATCTGTCATGAGGATGTTTCAATGTATGTTTCACAAAAGGTTTCGGTCTTCTCCACGGAAACCAGATGTTACGACGCAGTCACATTTTATCTGCAACTTAACAGGATTCTTCAGGTGACATGAAGGGAAAGAAAACTTCTGTCGAGTGAAGATTAGTGTCCGACACTTTCTCTAACTTTTCACGCAAACAACCCTCATTTTTAACAGTCGTGGTTCTCCTGTCTCTTTGTGCTCTTTGGTCAAATAAAGACAAAAATAATCAAAAATATTTTCATAAAAAGTTTTTGCAAGTTTTTTTTAAATTGTTGGATATAAACTGTAAAACTTCCTGAATTCCTCAAACAAACACTGAAGATCTGAACTCAGAGTCTCTTGTTTATCTGCAGAAAGAAGCAAATCAATAAAATGTCATTTTGTTTATTTCACCTGACGGACCAAACTTTGAAAATAAGACTCAGAAGCTCTTTTGTAATAATCGTGTTAAAGGATCAAACTGAAGCGGAGCTGCTGCTGTCACACGGAGGCTCCTGACGCCGGCTCCTGTTGGACTCGTTCCACAGATGTAAACACATTCCTGACGTGTTGAACTGCAGCTCCAGACTCACTTTGAGCCTTAAAAGGTCTGAAACGTGTCTCTCTGCACTGAGCGACCAGGTTTCAGCCTGTGTCACCGTCCGTCCGTCTGTCTGGACGTGGAAATCTGTGGTTTATCAAACTGACCAATGGTGCTTCGTGTAAAAATAAAACAATAAAGAATAAAGAAAACTTTGGAGTTCTTGTTCAGTTTGTTGATTTGAAGGAGGCGAACAGTTTGTGTGTGTCTGTGTGATCGTTCAGAGATGAAACCTGCAGGAAACTTCAACACATCAACTTACGTCTTACTGTTCATCATCTGACTGAATCAGATCAATAACACGAACACGAGGAGTCGACTTCTGATCAAACAACAGATTTTATTAACACTGAAAGCTCACACGGTTCATCTGCAGATTGTTACATTTGATATTTTGTACAAGTTTCAAATCAAACTTTATATTACTCAGATTTAAAATAACGTATGTACAAAGAAGAAAGAAAAACAGTATTTCTGTGTTCGTGTGTTCAAACATTCAGGAAAATCTGAATCAAGTCCAGGATCAGGTCCTCGTTCGTTTATCGTCTACAGAAGGAGGTGATGACCTCATGTGGACACCAGGTGACTCAGTGTAAACACATGATGACACTGAATTAAGTTTTAACATGGTGCTTTTTTAATTTCAGGGTTTTTGGTCTCTGACAAACCAGAAAAAGGACACAAGTGTGTTTCTGTTGAAATGAGTAAATGTGAAGCTGCTGCTGTGATAATGAAAATATAGACTGTGTGTAAATCATGTTCTGAAGTGAAAAGTCCAATAAACAACCGGGTTCTCGTCACAATAAGGAGTTTAAAGGAAAAGTTCACAGAAAAAATGTAAATGCAGTCATCAACTGAAGCAGCTGGAGGCATCAGAGCTCCGAACAGCTCGTCAGCTGCAGACGGCCGTCAACACACAGAACGATATAAACACCTATAAATAGATTACTTAATTGATAAACTCAAGAGTCCACAGCATGACAGTGATCACCTTCAGAGTGATTTAATGAACTATAGAAACACCGACAGCCAATCAGAACACAGCTGAAATCACAGGCTCGTCAGTCAGTTTGATAATATATAATGAATATAATGTTGGTTTGTAACTGCAGCCGACCTCTTTATGTGAACGAACTGATGGCGCCAACAAATCAGTCAGATATTTATACTATGAGGCTGAAAATTACACAGAAGAAAACTCCTGACGGAGAGCTGGAGGCTCTGAGCTCTTCATCTTTGGAGGATTTTGTGAAGCCAAATCTTTCTGGCTGATTAACAGTTCATTAAAACACATTTTGCTGAGCTGCCGACCCAGCTGGAGCGAGCAGTACGTGCTCAGCGCTGCTGTTTACAGAACGTTATCGTTCATCAGTGTGGACGCTCGCCTCGTTATCATTATAGTGATCGTTGTTGGTGTGGACGGCTCTTAATCAAAGTCTCTGGACGCTCCAAGAGAAATCATTGATTTGAAAAAAATGTATTTCTTCAGACAGCGAGACAGCGAGGCTGAAGGGTGATCAGGACTGAATTTACATTTTTGGATGAACTGTTCCTTTAAGGATCTGATCTGATGACACCTGTGGGACTGCTGGGTAACAGGAAGTCATGTGACTGTAACAAGTATGTGGAGGAGGCTGCTCACTTCCTGTGTCAAACCATCAGGACATGAACGTGTGTGACAAACACAAAGAAGGAGCTCCATGAACACATCGTGTGTGTGTGTGTGTGTGTGTGTGTGTGTGTGTGTGTGTGTGTGTGAGATGTCGGCGCCGCTCGTCCTCACTTCCACACTTTGACGATGCCGTCCCTGGACGAGGTGACGATGAAGCCCTGTGTGGTCTGAAAGGTGGCGATGTCAGTGATGATGTCATGGTGTCCCACAGGGAGGGATTCTGGGCCGCGGCGAGGAGAGTCCTCCACCACGCCGCTCTTCTGTTTACTGTGGATCTCCTGCAGAGACACCAGACCGCTTTAACCTCACTGACACTGACAGAGAGGCATGATGGGAAATAACACGCCGACCAAAACATCAACACGGCTTCACTGTGACAAATTCATATTAATAATGTAAACTGATGATCACATCTGGAGCTCCAGTGTGAAAACCAGGTGTGTGTGTGTGTGTGTGTGTGTGTGTGTGTGTGTTCCCACCTGTACGACTTCCGTCCCCTCGATGATCTTCCTGCTGTACAGAACAGACGGGCAGTGCAGCGAGTCGTTGGCTCCTCCCGCCACAATGTACGACCTCTCAGGATACGCCAAGTCCCAGAACCTGAACGCAACAACCAATCATCAATCAGTTTGATCTAAACATGTGATCCATGTTCTCAGTCAGCCTGAGAGGGAGGAAACTGGAGGCCAAACTGTGTAACTCCATCGTCACGTGACGCACTGCGGCCCAAAAAGACTTTTTCTCAGCGTCTGTAAAACTGTGGATCGTTTATTTTTGCTTCAAAACCCGAGAAAGTCGTCTGTCAGAATTTGAGCCATTCGGTCCGATAACATTTGCAAAGTCTGGAAGAACCACGCGACTGAATTATTTATTTCTATTCAAGTTAGCCGACTCGGTGGAGGTCATAGAGTGAACGGGGCTCCGCCTCCAACGCTGCGTCCAGGTTTAATGTAACATCGTTGCCGTGACGTCACAGTTTCCACAGGATGTGCGGACAGATCGCACAGCGACAGTCGGGTGGCGTTTTCAAAAGATTACACTCTGGAACCGGGTCTGTAAAGTTTGTGTTTTCAGGCTGTTTTCTGTTGACAGTGTTTCAGTGTGAACAGCCTCTGAGTTCTTAATCTGAACAGTAACACACTCAGATTAAATGAATAATATCCGGCTGTACTTCCTATAAATACAAACTAACCAGGACAATGTTCTGTTTTTACAATCATCTGTACACATGTGGACTCTCGTGTTTTTATTTGTGTGTTGAGGAGAATTTCTCCTGAATGTCTCTGAGCAGCAGATGTCCTCAGACATCTTCTCTGGTCCGTCACGTACTGTCTCAGACTTCAGGCGGCTGTTTTCACTCAAAGCAGCCGTGATGTTTGTTTACTGTCCGTTTGTCTGACGGTGCAGAACACAGAACCTCAAAGACTGTGCTCACACATGACCACTGACTGTTTACTGGTGTGTCTCATGAACCACACACAGGTTTGAATATAAAACTAAAGATCTGACACTGAAACGTTCAGCAGCTTCATCAGCGCCTGCTGCCCACAAACAGGAAGTCCGTCAGTCTCCAACCAGACCCAGTTCAAATTTTAACATATTTCCAGAGAAGACAACGGGAGATGTTTCCATGACTGTTCTTCATTCATGTTCTCCGTGTGTGTGAAAGCAGGTGGACGTGAACACAGTGAGTAACACACTGATGGTTGTGTGTTGCTGTGAGGTTTGTGTGCAGGTTGTGTGTCGTCGTGTTTGTGTGTTTCAGACCTGATCCTCATGTCAGAACCGGCCGTCAGCAGCAGAGGGTTCCCGTCAGCAGGACTGCAGTAGATCCCATGAACACTATGAGGAGACGGCTGCACGCACACACGTACACGCACACGCACACACACACACACACACAATGTAATAAGTACATTTACTCAAGTACAGTTCTTAAAGTACGATGTTGAGCTACTTGTATTTGCTTCAGTTTGCAGGTTACATGCTGCATCAGAGCCACAGTGGAGGATGACAACAACTCTTATCAATGAAAATGATGTGATTTTTATGTGAGGGAGGAGATGACTGGATTTACAGTTTTGGGTGAACTGTTCCTTTAAATGTGCAGGACTCCTACCTGCATCTCAGAGAGTGGAGGTGCAGAGCTCGCCCACAGGGTGAACTTACGATCTCCGGTCTCCATGTCCCACATAGACACTTCATTATTGCCCTGGACAGCTGCACACACACACACGCGCACACACACACACACACACACACACACACACACAGATGATCAGTTTGATCCGTCCAGCTGTCTCATCCTGATTTGTCGGTTGCTTCTGAACATATTAAATATGCAGATGATTCAGCTCTCGTCCTCTCACCTGCGATCACAGACGATTGGTAGAGCGGATGCATCAGCAGCCGCCTGATTCGTGCTCGGGCTGGGTGGGAGTGGTTTGAGATGGGGAGCTGGAACCGCATATCCCAGCATGCCATGGTGCCGCTGCTCGTACCTACAGGCCGTGTTGTACAGAGTACAGCAAGATATCGTGTTAAAATATCACTTTGGTAAAAGCGAGAGTTTCCTTCATAAATGTGTAAAAGTACTTCAGTACATTTTCTATGAGATAGAAAGATGATGATGGTGAAACAAAGTAAAGTTTGTTTTAGTGTTGAACCATCAGACTACAGAGCAGCTCCTGTCCTCAAGTCATCCTCAGAACTCCAACATAAAAAATAGTTTAAAAAGAGGTTTAATGACGGATCCGACCCGGATAATTCAGAACCTGACCCGGTGACGGACCCTCAGAATTCATATCAGAACTATTTAAAAAGCCAACTTCTCTCCAATTGTCTCACTTGAGTCTGTTGGTCATTTAGAGACGTCAAAATCTTAGTAAATTATACAAATATTTACATGTATGAATGTTTATATATTTTTTTTATTATCAAAATCACTGTTTTTTATCTGATTGATGATAAAATAATTTAAAAAATAAATACTCTACTGTGGCTCTGAAGCAGCATGTAATCTGTAATCTGTAAAGTAACTACCAACTAAAGTTATCAAATAAATGTAGTGGAGCACAAAGTACAATACTCAAGTAAAGTACAGTAGTAATAATGTAAAACGTCTCATCACCTCTAAACTGGAATAAAGTCAAATCTAATAAGTCATGTGACGTAATAAATCATATAAACATCAATAAACAGTCAAATGTTTAAACTTCTCAGCTCTGAAACTCTTTGTCTCAGTTTAACCTAAAAGTAACATCATTTTTATAAATATGAGTAGCTGTGTTTATGTTACAGGCAGATTTTGTATCTTTTCCATCTAATTTTTAAATATTTGTGTGTTTTCAGAATAAATATAAAATCTCACGTTTAAAACAATAAACACGAACTTCACTGTGTTGTTTCTGCGGTTACAGCATGAAGATTTTTATAAACTGAACGATTATAAACACATTTTCTCTTCTCGTGATGATCCTCACGGTCACACACACACACACACACACACACACACACACACACACACACACACACACACACACACACACACACACACACACCGAGGCAGAGCCAGCACTGGTGCATGTCGACAGTGAAGGAGGTGATGAGTCCGAGGCGGAGGTCGTGGCGGAGCGTCCAGGCGTTGGAGTTGGAGCGAAGGTCCCAGCCGACCAGCGAGCCGTTGACGGTGGCGTACGCCAACACCGACTGGGCTCCCGAGTTAAAATGGTGGATGTCGACCGCACAGCCGTCTTCCTGCAGGTCCAGACACCTGAGAGGACGGACACATAGGATGGATGAGACACGTCCTCCATCGGGACAGAGTTTACCTGTGGGTGTGTCCCTGGTACCTCGTCTGGAACGGCTGAACTTTGGGGGATTTTGGTGGTTTGTTCGCTTCGACCGCCAGCAGCTGGATGGATCCGTTATCTGAGGCCACCGCCAAGTAATGTGAGCCCTGACAGAAGGTCAACGTCTTCACATGACCGCCGATACGAGAATACGTCAGCACCGACCTGCGGGGACACAGTGCAGACGCATCAGTGCTGTTAATGTAGAGTCGCTGCTGAGATGTTTCCACAGATCTCAGCCTGGAGCAGCAAGATGAGACGTTAAACCACCAGAGGTCAGCAAAGACAAGATTCACAGGAAGTCTTCAGTTACTGGAGCGTTAGCGTTCACAGACTCAGCACAAACCTCTGAACTCAAACACATGACAAAATGTTGACCTAACATACGGCCCTGTTCAGACCTGGTATCAACATCTGTCCTGAGGGACTGGATCACAGGTGGACAGCCTGAAGTACAGGTGTGAATGAGACACATTGAGATCGGATCACTCAGAACACATTCAGAGAAGGAGAAGGACACACACTGTCTGTTTCAACTGATCCAACCACTGAACTAGTAACCACACTATCACCAGACTCCTTTAACAAATGTAGTGATTTTTAGAGTTGTTGAGTCGTTCCAGGTCTCTGGAGGTCTCCGGTCTCGTTGGTGGTTTTAAAGACTCACCTGGTGGTCGTGGTCTTTCCCTCCATCTTCTGACTGTCCCAGACTTTAACGGTGCCGTCATTGGACGCCGTAGCAAAGATGGAGTGTTCGTCTGAGACTCGGATGCGGTTCACAGCAGCTTTGTGTTCGTGGAGGTGGGCGACCAGCAGCCCTTTAGGGTGCCACCCTGAAAACACAGCAACAGCCTGAATGAGACAAAACTGATGTATTGAACAGTTTCTGGGGGAAACTTCTGCTGCTTCAGTCGCTGTGGAGTAAAACTGAAACATCTTTCAATCTGGGAACAGAACAGATTCAGATAAAGGGACGAGGCCAGAAATGTTTTGAGCGATGGGAAGTTTGTTTGACAGTTTCGTTTCCTGCTGCGGCGATCACCGACATGAAGACGTTATAACTCAGATTAAAGAGACTGTGTGTGTGTGTGTGTGTGTGTGTTACCAGGTGGAGGAGGTCGACTCTCCCACTCGGCGCTCTCCATCATCTGTTTGGCCATGCGCTCGGCGCTGCACTGCTCCCTCTTCTGCTGCACCAGCTGCTGGAGCTCCGCCTTGCAGGTGTTGATGCGGCGCTGGTAGGCGGGGCCGCTCGCCACCGACTGCAGCACGGGCAACGCCGGCGTCACGGTGCTCTTCCTGATCTGAGTCGTCGGCCCGTCTGCAGCCTGTAGACACATCACTTCCTTATTGTGCTGACAGGTCACGTCATTAAAGGGCAACTTCACCAGTTTACACATTAAAGTGTTTCCAGGTGTTTAAAGCCTTTTGTGGCTCCAGAGGAAGCTGCATGTAATCTGATAGGCTGCTTTCTGTGATGTCACTCTGTGGCTGAGTTGCATTGTGGGTAATGTAGGCGGCAGGCTTTACTCTCTAAGACCTCTAAACACACTTTAATGTATAAAATTAGTGGAGTTACCCTTTAACATCATTTCCTCAGAGCGAAGTGACGCTGTGATGGATGAAAGTCAGACGGAGTTCATCAGCAGCTCATCGTTTATCAGACGTGATTTGGTTTGAAACATCTAAAATCCAATTCAGAGCTCTGGTTCTTTAAAAGTTTCCTGTTTATTAATATTTATATTATTATTACCACTGGCCGACCCGCTTCAATCTGTTTCATCTAAACAGACGTTCACACTGAAAGATCGATCTACACGTTCAGCTTAGAAACATGAACCCTAAATTATATTTGTTTTAAAATGTGACAGCGATACCGTGAATGATACTTCAGATCAGATGTTATAAGTGCAAAAACTCTTGAAATGAAGCCAATAAAGACGAAACAGATCATGTTTAAACTTTCAGATCTGACTGTGAGCCAAACTGAACAATGATGTAATAAAACTGAACTCATAATGAGGCTCGAGTCCATATAAAAGCAGATCTTGGCGCACTCAGAGCCACAGTGTGGAAACCTGCCAGGATTCAGAGTACAGTTCGGTCTTTGACGTGTCTGATGGCGAGTAAAAGCTGCAGAGTGTGGCAGGAAATAACATCCACATGTTTCTGTTTCTGAGCTCTCGGCCAAAGAGATAAAACCCTGTTTAATGACGAGGGGTCGCAAACAAGAGCCAAACTCACACTGCTGCCCAAAAACAGATCCCATTAATGATAAAGAACATAAACAGCGGTGCCGTGTTACTAAGTGCATGTAATCAGAGAAGTTCTGTGCTGAAAGGTCCAGTGTGGAGGATTTAGTGACACCTAGTGGTGATGTTTCAGACTGAACCCCTCCTCGTCTCATCCTCCTCTACAGTGGCCAGTGACAACGAGACAAATGTCCCCTTCTAGAGTGTTTGGTTTGTCCCTTCTGGGCTACTGTAGAAAAGTGGCTGACTCTGTGGACGAGGAGCGAAACTTTCCCTCCTCTCCACATCTGTGACTTTCACACAGACGGCGAGGCCAAGTATCGGCGCCTGATTCCCGCATTGAAAGGGCCGAACCAGAGGTGACTGTGGAGACAAACCAACACAGTTCTGGTGCCTGTGACTCAGTTTGTGTCCAGTTTGAATGAAGCGTGTTTGACGATGAAGCTCGTCTGAGTTCAGTCACAGAGACAAACTTGAGTTCAGACGGTGGACGGTTGTATTTTTCTGTTAATCGTTGGAATCAGTTTAAAGCAAATCTGCCAAAAATCTCTCGTTTCTGCTTCTACCACGTGAGGACTTATTAGTTTTATATAATTGTAGCGTTCTGGGCTGTTGGATAAAGTTCAAACTACAAAGACATCACCTGGTTTTTTATAGAAGAAAATCTAAAATGATTTATGGTTCAACAGTTTATTATATCACCTGGATAACCAGGATTTGTCTTTGAGCATGTGCCTTAAAAACACCTATTAACACGTTCAGAGTAATAAACTGTATTGTTGGTGTGAATGAGCCTCTGGCTGTGCAGCACCAGACCCAGACATACCTGCATACAGTGAACATCAATAAAGCCCAACAGGAAGCAGAGCTACAGTGGAGGTGTTACCGTGGCGGTCTGGGCGGAGGGCGGCTCCTGAGATCCAAACATGCTCTTCCACTCCTCGTTCATCGTCGAGTCCTGCTTCGTGTGCTTCCTCGCTGCAGGAGAAAAAAACAACAGGTTCACAAACAGGAAGTCAGACATTTCTCAGGCCACAATTAACTAACGAGTCTATAAATATTTAGCTGAATGTCTTCGAGGACTCCACCACGCGCTCCACAGATGTTGTCACTTTCACGACTGGTTATATGTATACACTGCAAAATATGTTTATCTGGAGGAGAAAATAATCTCGTTTCCAATTAAAAAACTCTGAGAGTCGTGATGTGTTTATTTAGAGGAAGAGAGAAATAATAAACGAGCACCAACATCTGTTCAACATGTTCAAACCAAAGGATTTCACTTAAAATCACCTCATTCTAACATTTGAACAAAAGTACAGTTTCAGGAGCGACGGCCTCCAGTCAGATGGACATGTTTTGCAGTGAGACTCTGAGGACTGACAGAGTGATTAATGTGAGAGATTAGCAAGGGGAGTTTCCTTGAGACTCTTTCACTTTCAGATGTTTGGCTGCAGACGGCAGTAATTAACTGAGAGAAAAACATCTGGAGCAGAGTTGATCTGACCGTGGAGGCTCTGCTGCAGCCGCAGGTTCGTGTCTTGGCTGTTGTCTTTATACAGTCTGTCCAGTGCGTCGCTTCAGTTCCTGCTGGACGGTGTTTGTTTCAGTGCACCTGGCTCGTCCTCTCTCTCACTCTGTCGTTGCACCGCATGATTTCTTTTGTTTGGTTTCTGTAGTTACTTACTTGATTTATTTTACACCATACAACACTAAAATTTAATTCGTCCACTCACTAAGGGCCCTGACACACCAAAATATGGCCGGCCAAGTTTGGGCCGACAGTGAACATCTGTGTTCTAGTTTTTGGCACCAGTCGGCTCTCGTCAGCAGAGGAGGCAACAGTCCACATATTGTTTCCTCCAGTAGAAGTTCAGAAACTTGTGTACAAACAGACTCTGGTAAAAGTAGAAGTACTGATTCAGCTTCTTTACTCCAGTAAAAGTAACAGAGTACAGGCTCTGACATGTACTCAGAGTATCAGAGTAAAAAGTCTCCCTCTGAAGGACATTTGTGGTCAAAGCTAACTGAAGCTCACGTCATATTAATATAATTCAAAGACTATTAAAGTTAAAGGTAGAGTCAGTAGGATTTGTCCCAGCTGTTCCTGAACGCACCACAAAGATAGTTGATAGTTGAGTCTCATTCCCAGGACGTCAAACAGCCACATGTTGGGTTGGTAAAGCGTCCCGAGCAGCAACAAAGTGAGAAAATAAGAAACTCTCTGCAGATACGAGACACTAACACGCCTTTTCTCCCCATTCCAGCCTCCCTCTCTGTCTGTTCACGTCTTCTTACGTCTTTGTTTCGTCTCGCTGCGTCTGCCATGCGTGATGTGCTCTGATAGGTCGACATCAGTCTGGTGATGTTGGGAAATAACAATAATCCATAATTCACCTCAAACGCATCAAACTAAAGTAACGAGGCTGTTTTGAAGCTGTGAGGAGGAGAAAGTTCAGATGTTTGTGTTCAGATGTAGAGAGGGAAAGTCTCAGAGATACTCAGGTACAGTACAGACACCTGAAACATGTACTGGTAATGAAGTATTTGTACTTTGATACTTCTCGACTCTGCTTGTCTGCAGCTTTTCTGCCAACTGAGCAAATCAACTGATCGGCTGTTGAGCTCAGTGATTCAGTGTTTGAGAGGAGACGCAGAAAAAGAAGGAAAAGCCTCTTGAAGCGATCGTATCCATGATTTCAACAACCAAGACACAAACTGACAATCGACTGACGACAGCAGGGACATTTACAGACATGTCCTCTGTTAGAAGTGACTGTTTATCAATGAGAGTGGTGTCAAAAATCTCCTCTTTATCGTATTTAATTGTATTTATATCTGCAGTCTCGAGTCTTCAGGTTTCCCTTTTTGAATGTCAAATTTAGACCACCGCCACCTGCTAGTCAGGAGAGTTATTTCCTCTCTCGCTGCAGTCCCTGGTGTTTGCGATGTGTTCAAGTGCAGCTTTTTGCCAACGTGAGGTGACGCAGGTCAAACAGTAAGATAAAGTTAGAGGTTCAGAAAATAGCTCACACCATCAGGATGCAGCTGTTAGCACTTTGATTAAGTTGACGCTGGTATTTGTAGTTTGTTAGACTTTAAAAAGGTCCCATGAAACAAGTCTGAGGTCAGAACTTTCTCTTTAGTTTGAAGCTCGATGAATATAAAACCGACTGGATGAGACTTTTTTTTAAATGAACTCAAGATAATAATATAATAATAATCAAAGAAGAATAGATTTGATTTAAAAAAGATTAGATTTGTAATTTGCTGACAGGATTTGGGCACAAGATAAATCAGCAGATCAGGAAACGGGAACATGAGGTTACAACGTGGAAGACGTATTTTTAATTTCGTGGGACCTTCAACAGTTTGTTATTTTAACAGCACGCATGCGTATCACTTCACACTGAAGCACAGAAACAAAAGTACCAGATGTTGCAGCGATGGACTCTGTGAAATGAATAAAAACAACATTTAACATGAAACAGATGAAGCAGATCGACGAGACGAACGCAGCAGATTCTGCTTCAACTCAACGTTTAAATGTTTGGTTTTATAATATACATGAAGGTTAATCTACAAAATATCTTTAAATAACTTATTTAATCAAATCTTTTTCTCTGAGCAACAAAATAACAATAAGGTTAAAAGGGATTTTTGTTATTTTATTGATTACCAGATACATTCTGGGATTAATTATCAAACTGAATTCAAAATCAAAGTATGACGGAAGGAAACACTGTCAACAAACAATGAATCATCATCAACAATAAATCAAAATAAATCTGAGTTTACTTTATTGTTTCAAACCCTGTAAAACATTTAATATAAATTAAATTGAATCTGGTGAGTTTTGAGTATATTAGAAGCAAGAAAAACTGAACTTTATCTTCTCGTATTGTAACGAACAGTCAGTTTATGATGCTCATGTGATGTCAGTCTAATATTACAGGTGTCTTTCTACAGACAATGAGGTGAGATTTTAATGACTCTACCACATCAGGATGAACATGAAACCAAACAGTTTATCTTCCTTTAAAAAACTGAAATATTGTTTCCCAAAAACAACACATGAACTTTGTTTTTTACTTTTCAGTCTGAAGCGTTTGTGCTCAGTGATGTGTTCAATGACCCTGATGGTCGATTTTAAAACGGTTCTTCGCTGCTCACTAACATCCTTCTTACAGACGTTCAGTTTCTCTCCGCAGTGAAGCTTCAGAATTAGAATCTAAATCAAAGTAACAAAAATGTCTTTTTAATGACTTTATTTACGAATCAAGAGGTTGAGTCTAATTAACTCACTTTAAACTGCGGTTATATAAAGTTGAACATTTGTGCAGGATGTTAGTGGACCAGCAGGTTCTGCGTGACCCGAGCAGCAGTCTGACTTCCTGTTTCCAGATATCGTGTCTCAGGATGAGATTAATCCTGTGGAAAAGATCCTTCAGATCTCTGAACTCTTTAAAACCGTGAACTCAAACCTGTTAGTCGTTTATCTTTTGGCCTCATTCTTATTTTCTGCTTGAAGATTTTTTCACTGAGTTTGTTGTGTAGATCAAAGAGAGAAAAACTCAAGAAGCACAAATGTGTTTTTAATGTTAATAATCTGTTTAACTGGGACGTTTCTTTAAATCCTGTCTGATGGTTTGTCTGTTCAGACGGCTCAGCCAGGAGCTGAAGACAATCATTAAAAATAATCAAGGGTGCAATTAACTTTTATTTTTCTTCTCCGCTCGTTCGTCAAATCACAGAAAACGTTTGTTCTCAGATTCCTTCAGTGCTGTTTGTCCAGGCAGATAGTTTTGGTTTCATTTGTCCAGGTTTCCAGACAATGGAGGAGAGACGACTTTAGTTTGTCTCTTTCTAGCAGCAGTGTCCTGGTTAGTCTTGATAATCCACAAACACTGTAAAGAGCTTTTATTACTTTCTACTGAAGAAAAAGCCCATAAAACGTTTTTAAGAGAAAACACTCGATGTGAAGAGGGAAGATGTATTTTGGTAAAGTTAAATGAACCTTGTAAAAAACCCTCTGATCGCCTCAGAAATCATGACAACACACAGAGGCGTCATTGTTCTAACAGTTTGTGTAAATGCTGCGTCAGAGCGTCGATTACCTCTCTTGTCCTCTGCCTCAGCTTTGGGTTTCACCAGGTCCACCTGACGGCCGGTGATGCCGAGCGTGGCCAGGTCGATGACGCCGGTCTGGACCGCCTCTCCCAGGTGACTCTGCTCGCCCATGTTGGCTTTGGCCTTGTTGGATTTCAGCATGAAGTCTTTGAGCGCCAGCAGCTTGTCCTCCTCTGCCTCGGTCATCCCCTGAGAGGACACCAAACAGGACAGAGTGGACACAGAGGCCGGAGACGACACGTTTTCATACACAGATGACAGCTGAGTCCATCAACGCTGTAACCAACACGGTTTATATCGTCAAAGTTAAAAGTTGTGACAATATGAGCTGAACATTTCTTCTTGTCAGTGTTAAACAAATCCCATGTGAGACAGTGAACGTGTCTCCTAACAAGTATTGTATCATGTGTGTATCATAATTACAGGAAGGAGACAATGATTCAGAATCTGTCAGAGACAGAGTTTCACTACGTTATAAAGTTTGTTTTAACTCAGCAACTAAAATCACTACATCTGTTAAAGGAGTCTGGTGATGTCGTGGTTTCTGGTTCAGTGGTTGGATCAGTTAAAACAGACAGTGTGGCTCATGGTTGGCACAAGACTGAAGATGAGGTGATCGGTGTCGAGGCAAAGTTCTGAAAAGGTTGTAATATTTAGGCTTTTAACCTCCGGTCGTGATCAGAGGAGAAAATCTAGTGTTTGGATGTTGTAACAAATATGAAGAGTGAATCTTCACTGCTGGCCTCTTTCTCATTTCCTGCGTCTGCCTTCCTGTTCTCCATCAGTGGAAGAGCTTTTCTTTGATGCTGTTAACAAATATCGATGTCAAACTTTGAATCCAGGATTATATGTAAAGCCAAGAAGTCAGAGAGCGAGAGTTTACAGCTGTTTCCCTCAGACACAGTTGTGCTTTGTTTTGTGTGTTGGCCTGATGACAGGTGGGGACTGAAGAGTAAGACCGAAACAGATCCAGGATGAAGTAAGATGAGAGACACTGACCTTCTCACACTGTGTGTCACGATTAAAGTGTTTAAATCAGTATCTATAAATGAACACAATGTGGGCTTCATGTGAGTAACGCTGTTTCCTCACAGAGGAGGTCTGTGAAAGCAGTTTGTGTGAAATGTGGGATTTCCCCAGAACATTAAGACAAAAACCACTGTGTGTGTGTGTGTGTGTGTGTGTGTGTGTGTGTGTGTGTGTGTGTGAGAGAGAGCTGCTCTGGTTGCCAGATGGAGCGTTTATAAAAACCGTTGCCTCGCTCTCACAGCTCTGCCTCAGTGTGACCGACTGTGTTTTATCTGGACTCAGTGTGTGTTTATGAAATATTACAGTTCATCCTCCTGCAGGACTCAGAAGTTTTGTGGACGTGTCTTCAGAGCCTCTGAATGTTTTTGCAGAAGTTCTTCAGAAACTCTGATTCAGTTCTGAAGAAGCCTCTGGAAACATTAAATATAAGTGATGCTGAGGAAACGTGTGGGAGTCTGAGCCGGTGTGTGTGTTTTTAACACAGAGTTTAACTTTGTGGTCTGATGATCGGGATCATCTGCTCTCCCTTCTCCTTCTCTTCTGTCTCTTTGTTGGGAAACATCAGCAGGATTCAGATTAACTGACCCTCAGAGGTGCTAACGGTCGACACCATATAACCATATTAACAAATCTTGAGGCCTGATGCATAAAACATGGGGATTAAAGTCCAACACCTGACTTGAATGAAACTAACAAATCAGTCGGAGCTGAAGTGTTTCCACAGTCAGACTAATTCAACACAGGTTCAACTGTGTGAGCGCGATGTTCAGCCCGAGAGGTCGGACACAGATCAGACCGATCCAACAGGGCAAAAAGCATTATTAAAGAGCGAGCAGCAGTTACTTCAGAGAAAAAGGAAGGATTTACACATCTAATCACAACAAAGGTAACACAGCCACGTGAATACAATCAGAGAGAAAGTCAGTAGCAGCTCCGGTCTGTTCTTCGGTCGGTCGATCAACCTGTTCTGTGGTCAGCTGCTCTTTCTGTTTTTCGGTTGGTGTGACTGCATCAGTCGGTGTGTATTTCAGTGGGTCGGGCTGTTTTTCAGGCATCTTCATATTATTAATCAGATATTTAAGTCAATATCATTTAATTTATTACTGTATACTTTATTTTTTTATTACTTAAGTAAAATGTCTATAAACTTCAAATCATCACTTTTCTGTAGATTCAGCTTTGTGTTGAAAATAACACCCTCAAACAGAATAAAAGTTATAATCTAGGAAAGCGTTTAGACAAAGTTCGGTCCGGCCCGGCGTCGTCTCTGTTCTGTTCTCAGCAGCTCCGACAGCGAGCAGCATCTCGCAGCATCTCCCTGCCTCTCTGATCTCTCTGCAACATCTCTCAACGGTCTGTCTTTGTCTCTGCGGTCCTGAAGACGCACTTTCTCCTCAGAGACATTAATGTTGTTGCACCTGAAAGCTCACCTACTTTCACACCTCCACAAACCCGACCAATCAGCATAAAGTGGGCAAAACTTCAGAGAATCTGAGCTCGACCTGCAGCTCGTGACTTTTCTGGACTGAAACATTTTCTGTCACATCCATTAAAAAACTGGTCAAATGAGCAATTTTAAAATGTTCTATTCATACAAACCCAAATTAATTCAGTCAAATATATTAAAATCAACATCTAATTCCAGTTTTGCATGTTGGACTACAGACGCTTAATAATACTCTTCATCAAACACAATAACTGTAAACCTGACTCATGTTTCTTTATCACAAGTTTCCATCATTAATCTCGTACCAGAAACCACAAGCAGGACAGAAACATGAATAACTAATAGATAAAGTTCTCCCTGTTGCAGACTCCCACTCCTCACATTCCTGCCTTCATGTTTTCTCTGGCTGCAGCTTTTGATCGACAAACTTCTGCAACTAAATGTTTCTTGCAAAGAGCTCTCACGTCTGTTTCTGATCTTATTTATTGTGTACGTTTTGTTTTGCTAGAAGTACCAATAATGCCACAGATTTCCTCAGAACTTGAGTTTTAAACTTCAAACAGAATCTGGGAATAATCTGAGGATTACAGGGAATTATCCTCAATTACGTACAGAGCAAATAAAATGAACGAGACGTTCAGACCGGATGCTTTCTGTTGCTCTGAGGTTTGTTCTTACAGCGCTGTCGCCTGATGACAAACAGATGAACCAAAACGACATGGACATGGACACACACACACACACACACACACACACACACACACACACCAAGACAGACACCCCCCACCGACAGACAGACTTTCATCAGGCCATGTGGAGTCATCTCAGGTGACTCAAGACAAGTTCAAAGCAGAATGTGGGAGATCTGTGGCACAGACTCACTGAAGTGTGTGTGAGAGAGTGAATATGTTGATGTCTGTTTTAACTTTGATCTACAGGCTAACGCAGTGTTTCACTGCCCCCTCTGGTCAAAATGATAGAGTTTGCTTATATGTAAGTTACAGTTTATATCATTTTGTACTCTAATAACCTTTTATTGGCCTGCTTACTGTCTCTGTCTCATCCAAGGTCGCTTCATCCTGTATCTTGTGTTCTGAGGAGGTGGGGGCTGCGCACCCACTTGCGAAACAGTTTTTAAGAACTCAACCACAGAGAAGCAAAGCACCTGTTGTCTGTGTTTTGATCCTTGTATGGTGTTATGTTTTACACTCACATTTTGTTATCACTTTGATGCACACAGCTGTTAACCGTCAGGAAGCAATTCCCATGTAACTAAGAAACACCCATGCTTTAATAAAAAGAGAGGAGGCGAACAAGTGTGCTCAGAGCGGTGTGGAGATTTGTAACTGTGCACATCTCTGTCCGTTCTCCTCGCGAGTAAGAAATTGAACGCCTTGTCTGACTCTCTTTGTGTGTGTTTCTAATAATGTTTCAGGTGATTAAACCTGACACAAAACACCCCGAGTGCACACTCAGGTCACTCAGGTCACTCTGGAGACACTCAGGAGACACTCAGGTCACTCAGGACACTCTGGAGACACTCAGGACACTCTGGAGACACTCAGGAGACACTCAGGACACTCTGGAGACACTCAGGACACTCAGGACACTCAGGAGACACTCAGGTCACACTGGAGACACTGGAGACACTCTAAACTGTGCTGTAGAGCCTGAGTTGAACTGGTTGTTTTATTTTGAAAATTAACTGGCTGCACTATGCTGCTCTGGCTTCCTGTCTGGCTCGTTCTGCTGAGGATCAAACAAAGAGCTGCACCACACGGTGATGTGAGGCCTCCATGTTGGCTTTAGTCCAACTGAAACTTAATTTGAAAGTCAGATCAGGAAAGAGATCTGTCATCAGTTGAGCTCAGACGTTAAAACTTCTGAACGTGATTTTTGGATTTAGTTTCTGAACCCTGCCACATTTTTCTGTTTATGTTCTCTGACAGGCTCGTTTCATATTCTCATTCTTCTCTTTGCTGCTGATTAACATCAATGAAACCTGATTAAATTAATATAATTACTGTTTGTGCTGATCTGTGTCTGTCAGCAGATTTCCTGTGATGCTGGAACAATAACTGTTGTTATGACCTGAACAGCATCCGTCACTTGACTGATTACAGGATGACAACATTCAAACAATCGACTTCAGTGAGCTAAAAATAACCAAAACCGTCTGACAGAACGTAAATAAAATGGGGAAACACTCTTTAAGGGAGAATTCACACTTTTCCGTGACTTAAACATCCGTAAGGAGCCGCGTCCACATGACTTTATTGTCGGGCAGAACAGCGCTGGCTGTGGATGTTTGTTTTCTATTTTTATTCTTATCACGAGCTTGCCCTCATACTTTGAGCTCAGTAACGCTGATGTCCCTGCTGTCACGGCTCCAGCTATCAGCTACAGAGAGAGGAGGACGTGGGTTCATGACGCGATCCGACAAAATTACATAAAATATGAATGCCTGGTTCGGGAGATGCAAGAGAAAAAAGACGCTGGTGCTCAGAACAAAAACTCTACATGGACACGAGCCCCAACATGTCATAAATAACCTGAGTGAGCGATGTTGTTCTGACCTGTGACAGCAGCTTCTTGAGGAGCTGTGCGATGGCCGGGTCTTCGGGAGTGGGGCATTCTGGGATAGATCCTGCGCGCTTCTTCTGTCGAAGCAGCAGGTGGCGGAAGAGGCTGGCGATGTCTTTGGAGCGCAGGGCGTAGTCGAAGATGGAGCGACTGACCGGCTCCTTCAGCACGCTGAGCAGCACCAGCTCCTTATCGATCTGAGGACGGGACATAGAGGGATGAAGAGGACGGCGTGCAGTGATGATGATGATGATGATGATGATGATGATGATGAGGAGGAGGAGGAGGAGGAGGAGGAGGACTCACCTGGATGATGGGCTGGGTGATGAAGGGGTTGAGGTGAGGCATCAGTTTGCAGTACACGTCGGCCACGTTCAGGTGCTGTGCGATGACGGTGATGAAGCCCACCGCCCCGTAACGGATCCACAGGTTGGGGTGACACAAGAACGGAGCTACAGCAAGCCAGAGAGGACAAAATATACAGGCCAGTTTACTGAAGGAACACACTAATTTACACGATATCAGTTTTTACTGGTGCTCTGAACTCTGAAATCTAGGATATGAGGATATCAGCGCCGACAGGACGTCACGGTGTGTGGCTGCATTCTGAGGCTGGTTCAGTAGATGCAATATGATCCAGTGTTTCACTCTCTGAGCTCACCGATGTCACTGACGAACTCGTAGATATGAGGTTTCTGCAGCAGACCCAGCTGACACATACAGGTGAGAGCGTTGAGAGCTTTATAGATGACGAACTCCTCGGTGTCGCTCAGACCCTGCTGCAGGAGAGGCTTCAGGATGGAGGAGCTCTGCCAGCCGACATACGCCGCCACGCCTTCGATACGACAGGAGAGGGAGGGAAAACACACAAACCGTTGTTTACCAGTGAATTTATTTTATTATCTGCAGTGAAATAAAATCATTGTTTAGCTAGAAGTTATTTTTCTTCCACAGAACACATCAGAGAAACTTCCACATGCAGCTTCTTTCTAAAACCACCTGAATTTTCCTCATTTTGTGGTTTCATACCGACGATGCTGTCGAAGAAGGCTCCTCGCAGGTGCCAGTCGTTCTTGTCGTTGAGGAAGGTGATCATGTGGGACAGCAGCACGTCGTTGGCTTTCTGCCGGCCGAAGAAGACGCAGAGGCGCGTGATGCCGTTCTCCATCAGCGACTGCTTGACGATGTTCTCCGAGTCGCTGAGCAGCGTCACCACCTTCTGCTGCACCATCTCGTGCAGCGCCTGCAGCTCTGAACGTCAAACATGCGGCACGTTTGTCAGACACATCAACTCCTCTGACAGCGTGTCCGCTCTGTGTTTGTGTTTCTGTACCTGAGTCGTAGTTCTCGTTGGGGTGGAGAGTTTCCTCCGTGTCCTCTCCGCTCAGGTCCTGCTCTGTGTTCACGTTGTTTTCCTGAACCAGCTCCAGGAAACGCAGCGCGCTCTCTGCCAGGTGAGCTATGTTCTCTGAACATCAGCAGAGAGGAATAAAGACAAGGAACTAAATGTGTTACAGTCCGACTGATGCTGAATTTTAAAGGCAGATAAAAACGTCTGTGGTTATAATCTGATAACGACAATGATAACCTATAATAATAGGATCTGTTTGATGTATTGAAATCTTCACCAGAACCTGAAAAACATGTATTTAGTGTGAGCAGTTCAAACCCTCAAAGCCTCTGACCTGCGTACGCCAGCCTGACGATGGTGGCGTCGTCCTGGGCGAGGTGTGCGATGCCCGGCAGGATGTACTCTGGGTAGATGTTGACGTCGTTCCTCGGCACCTCCTTCACCAGAGCCAGCACTTTGGCCAGAGTGCGCACGGCCTGAGCGCGCACTCGAGGCACGGGGTCGTTGCAGAAGTGCAGCAGGTACGGCGTGATGCGGTCGAGCAGGATGTCGACGCCGAGCCGCGGGGCCAGGTGCAGGATGAGCTCCAGCGCTGCCAGCTTGGAGTCGCAGGAGTGCAGCGTCTGCAGGCAGGAAGTGATGACAGACACCAGCACGATGAGGCCCTGCTCCTCCCTGGAGCTCAGCACGACATCGCTGCCGTCCTGAGACGAAGACGAGGAAGAGGAGCCTGGAGAGGAAACAGATTGCAAACAGTGAGGAGCAGTTTTAGGTGTGTAACCATCAGAACGTCTGACAGCTCAGATCCCTCTCACCTCCTCGCAGGTTGTGCAGGATGTTGTCGAGGTCTTTGCGGATGACGAGGACTCGCTCGTCGGCGGACTGGAAGGTCTCTTTGGCAAACTGAGCCATGTACGGCTGCAGGAAGGTGTAGAAGATGTCGGGGAAGGCTTTCCCTCTCTGCTGCTTCAGATACTCTTCAGCTGTCAGACGCTTCTCCGGCTCCCTCTGCACCATCTGAGCCACCTGACGGAGAAAATCAACACAGAACGAGTTAAATAAAGTCAAAGAGGAAGATGTGTAACTACAAACTAACTACAGCTCGTCTATCACTCATACACAGTGTGCAACTGCAGACGTTTCAAATGGCCACTCTTACAGATCTATCTGAATATAAAAGGGGAACCTCAGCAGTATAAAGCAGTGAAGCCCTTTTCGACAAACTGACTTGACTTCTAAGAACCAATCAGGCGACAGCGATCATTACCAGCTCCCGGATGCTCCGGTCCTCGATCTTCAGGAGGACCTGCTCAGTCTGGAAGTGTCCTTTACGATACGCCAGCAGCTGGGACAGATCAAAGAGAGGGACGCCCTCCGTGAAGAGCTCGGCTATCACACAGCCTGAAGACACAGCGACAAAAAGAAAATCTGAATTCTTTGATTTCTGTTTCTTTCCTCTTCTGCGACAGTAAACTGAATGTCTTCAGGTTGTGGACAAAACAAGATGATTCACGATTTTCTGACATTTTATGAACCAAACAACTAATCGATTAATCAAGAAAATAACCAACAGTGACAATAATCGTTAGTTGCAGCCCAGATTATCTATTTGCATCATCTGAAATCTGATACTTTGGAAAACATTGAATTATTTGTGCTGTGTTTTCAGTTTTCTACCTGCAGAGAAGATGTCCATGGCCTGTTTGAGCTCCCCTCGGCTCCTCTGGTTGTTATTGGTCAGGTCCACCAGCGGCGTGTTCTGGTCGCTCTCTGTGGTGAACATGCTGCCGTCCACGAACCTCTCTGGAGCGATGTAGCACGTCCTCCGCCTGGACGTGTCAAAGAAGTAGTTGAAGTCGGCGGGGTTGTCCTCCGGCAGGTACGTGGGCTTGAAGCTGGCGAAGTCGGTGAGCAGCACCCAGTTCCAGCTGGTCACCATCACGTTCTCCGTCTTGATGTCGCCGTGGCGGACGCCGGCTTTGTGCGCCTGATCCACGGCGTTGAGGATCTGGAAAGCCAACCAGCGCTTCTCCACGTTGTTGAGGAAGGGCCGGGTGCTGATGCGGTCGTACAGGTTGTCCCGGACGTACTGACGGAACAAGATGGCGGCTTTCTCCGTCAGGGACGTTTTCTGGAAGGGCAGGCAGTTCTGGCAGGAGTGCAGTCGGATCTTCAGCTCCTCCAGCTCCTGTTTGTAGCTGGTCAGAGGCAGCGATGGGTCCTGGATGGCGAAGACTTTGACCACCACCAGGCCCTCCCGGTGTTTAGCCCGGGCCACCTTGAAGAAGCGGGTGCTGCCCAGACTCTTATCATACTCATGGTCATGGATGTCTGAGAAGTAGCTGTCCACAGACAGGATCTGTGAGGGGGCGATCCCCGCCAGCTGGTTCCCCATCACGCCTCAAAACACCTCGTCTGTGGGAACGTTACAGGACAGATCGGTTTAAGGTCACAGAGCAGAGTTTCAAACCAACATATAGATGATTATTTAACTTTTTCACTACAGGAACTCAACAACATGTCGTCCATAGTCTCTGGTTCTGTTTTTGTTTCCGCTGTTCTCCACCTCGGCTCTGCTCAGGAGATGAAACTTAATGTTCCAGGTACTTTTAGGATCACCAGCAGTGTTCAACAAACACAAAACAGTCGCCATGATTTTACCACTGCATCTGTCACATCTAGAACCAAACAACAACAGAAGAACCACACGGAGCGCTCGTTCTAACCAACATGTCCAGGACAGTCGGTGAGTCGGCAACACCAATATCCAATATCCACTACCTCACTCACCAACCAAACAAACAGACCAAAAAAATCACAGTTGCAGTTCGATGACAAAGAACAGCTGGTCATATTCTTCTGTATCCTTTTTAGTGAACCATATTTCAAAAGTCTTGGTTTGTAAAATACACTGAAAACAAGAAGAAAAACCTTCAACCAAAGTCTCAAATACTTTAAAACAAAGGAACCAGGTTCCAGGTTGGATCAGTTACTTTGTGTAATCTATTACCTTGAGCTGGAGGAACTTCTGGTACCTTAAGTGTCCGTTTATCCTGTTTTAACAAAGATGGAAGACGACCGCTGTCTGAAATATAAGTATTAATATTCCTGCTTCAAAAACAGACACACACCAAAAGTACACACCAGTATGTTCCCAGGTCTGTCCGCTTACTTTTGGCCATGTAGTTTAAAGGAGCATTCTGTAGTTTGGGTGAAGAAATGTTAATGATCCTCAGTGGCTGATTTTTTTCTGCCTAAATAAACTAAATGAACAAACTCTCTTTGTTTTCACGACTGAATAAACTGAATAAACAAACTGACCTTAAAGGACAACACACTTTATACTGTTTCACTTTGTTTATATGTGGCGGACCCTGCCACCTTTCTAGCTTCAAACAGTGTTCTGGGACCTTATTTTCCAACTATTATTATTACCTCATTAATATTGTGAATATTAAAATTCTGAGTTTGTATTTCTTCTTTAAAACTACAGAGTGTTCCTTTAAAACATGTGACTACACGAAGCAACAGGAGCAGGTTTAGCTCCTCTGGTTTTCTGCTTCACAGCAATGACTTAACTTTCATTTCTCTGTAATGTCCTTTAATGTGGCCAAACATCTGGACTTCACAGCTGGATAACCTTCATTACACTGAACAAATAAAGCAGCTGCGGAGCAAACATGGACGAACTACAGCCTCAACCCTGCAGCTCAGTTAACGCCGCTGCAGGAGGAGCAGTCATGTGATGCAGCTACACAGTTAGCATGCTAGCTAACTGTTATTAGCTTCCTTAAGTAAAACCATTCATATTAGCATCACCCGAAACATTAATGTCCGTGTCAAGACACTTAAACGAAGCTGCGTGTTTCTGGTTACCGGAGGTTCGTGTGGTCTCTGCTGCTGTTGACAGGACCGCTGCTGCTGCTGCTGTTGTTGTTGTTGTTGTTGTTGTTGTTGTTGTTTATGTGTGTGTGCTTTAGCAGGCGAGCAGTAACCGACGTCCCTCCGCTTCCAGTGACGCTGCCAGCGGTACAAACTTCAGCCTGAACGCAGAGTAACCGTCTTCATGTCGTCTCTCGGTGGGTTAGCTACGATAGCAGCCCCGCCAGCGTCCCGCCCTGCCGCCGCTGACACGTCCCGCGGCGGTAAACGGACCGGAACCGTAAATAATAAACACAAGTAGCCGCCTGAGTCACTTAGCTAGCTCACTAGCTGGTTAGCTGCTTCAAGCTGTTGTTGTGAATCCGGGTCGGAGCGGAAACGGGAAACTCGCGAGCGCCCCTATTGGTCAGGTTCACTTAATGCAAAGATGGTATATGAAAAGGAGGAACCACTACCACACACAAAAATTGTGACATTTCTGTTCAGAATTTACCTGTAGAGTGATCTTCACTCACAGGTGTGCTTATACTGGAGCGTGTGTTTCACATTGCATGTTTCACCAAACTGGAACTGTATATTAAATCTTTTTAGAAATAAGTCTTTACTTTTCATGAATATTTGACCAGTAGCTACTGATATCTTTCTCCAGACCACAGTGTTGCTCAGACAGACAGAAAGATCAATTTTGACACGTTGTATGTAGAAAGACATTAAAGGATCATTTCCACATATGTTTACAAGGATTTTGCTGAAAGACACTGAAGAAAGAATCTTATTCCTGCCTGCCTGAGGACCTGCAGAGCGTCTGATCTACTGTACCTGAGGACCTGCAGAGCGTCTGATCTACTGTACCTGAGGAGCTGCAGAGCGTCTGATCTACTGTACCTGAGGACCTGCAGAGCTTCTGATCTACTGTACCTGAGGACCTGCAGAGCGTCTGATCTACTGTACCTGAGGACCTGCAGAGCGTCTGATCTGCTGTACCTGAGGAGCTGCAGAGCATCTGATCTACTGTACCTGAGGACCTGCAGAGCGTCTGATCTACTGTACCTGAGGAGCTGCAGAGCGTCTGATCTACTGTACCTGAGGAGCTGCAGAGCGTCTGATCTACTGTACCTGAGGAGCTGCAGAGCGTCTGATCTACTGTACCTGAGGAGCTGCAGAGCGTCTGATCTACTGTACCTGAGGACCTGCAGAGCGTCTGATCTACCGTACCTGAGGAGCTGCAGCAGTATGCAGCACTCTGGCACCAAAGAGAATCATCTTATTTTTCAAGAGAGACATATTTGATATTCGGTGAGAATGAAATGAAAACCAGATCAGAATTCTTTCCCCGAAAATCCATTAAAAAATGTATTTATCTTACATTTAGAAATTCAATACATAAAATAATCAAATATGATGATAATGTTCCATTAAAAGCTTAATTGATTAAAAAAAGAAAAGTTAAAATTTATACATTTGTTAATTGAGGACTGAAAAATCAGTATTAGTCTGGCTGACTGCTGACTGGACGTGGTCACTTCTTCCTCATCGAGTGAGTCATCTTGTTTTGTGACACGATCTTTTCTTGGAGAAAAGGAAGTTTCTGGCATCGAGCCGCGGTCCGTCTGTCAAGTTGTCCGGAAGACAACAGGAAGCTGGAAGGTTTGGGTTTCAAATTAAAAGCGTAGAATTTGTGATTTAAAACGTGATCGTTTTCGTCACCGGCCCAGAAAATCGTCGTTTTTAAACAATCCCGACTCAAACTCCACTTATTCTCCACTTAATCAGAGATTTCCGTCATCAAGCTGGTAAATTACCCTTTTAGTTGGGATTGTTATCTTTGTCATTGAAAAATGTGTCGACTGGATGCAATTTGATGTTGTCGTTCGATTACAATTTCTAAATTGATTTATTTATTCCATTTTTTTCACAAGCCACGATTTATTGATTTTACACTTGAACCTAAGATTTTACATTTATGATTTTAAGTTTTATTTACCTTGGGCTCAGGGATCACATTAGATTTCTGTTGAAATTAAAACAGTTGTTGATTTCAACAGTAACTGTAGCTGCAGTTTGACTGATTGAAATGTTTATTTTGAATGGAGAGTTCAAAAACAAATAACAAAAAAAGACAACCTGAAGCAGAGTGGACAGACAGAAGACTTACTGACGATGAAAAACTTAAAGCAAAAGAAATGATCAAACACTGGAGGACTTTGTTTATGTGTTGAAAAGGAGCCAGCAGAAGTATAAACTTATTTAATCCTCCTCTTCTCCATAAATCACTGAATGATAATAAACCAGCTTCCTTATTGGTCGAAACCTTTACTCTGAATAATTTTCCTAAACTTGTCTAAATATACTATTGATCACTTTTTATCTTTGTCCAAAATATAAATTCATTATTTTCATATTTTTTCATTCATATTTATCTCAATCATATCGCCCAGTTATGAGTATATGGATTATATATAATATACAGTTTATATGTAATATAAGGTACAATATCTGATTATGCAAATAAAATGCAATTAATACTATACATTATGATGTTTTCATCTTATTTTTATACACATAGAATAGAATAAATATAAGAAGGAAAAAATAAGAATAAAAATGAAGGAACCAAATAAATAAATAAACAGTCAGAGTTGAAGAGATCACTCAATGAAATCCAGCCAAACAAATACAACTAAGCTACTTCTTCTACAAGTGCTAGTTATTAGTATCACTATAAAATATGTACAATTATAAAAGAAAAACAATAAAAGATGTTACAGAGCGGATTATTTCCGGCACACCCCGGTTTACGCTGCCTTTATTTTGAAAGCGTCCCCGGACGCGCCGCGCTGGCTGCCGTCAGCGGGTTGACGCGGCGGACTGCGCTCCGCGGTGGGATTTCACGGAAGATGCTGAAGAAACGGGAGCTGCTGGTAAGTTTCACATTTACTCACTTTTCCCGGAGAATTACGAGTCGCTATCGGACAGAAACCGCCTCGCTGCTCGTGAAACAAACACATGTTAAACAGCGGAGCCTCCGGAGCGAGGCAGCCCGCCGCGGTGCGAGGCAGGCGGCGGGTTTGTGCGGTTAGTTCGCCTCCCGGAGCGGAGCTCCGCGAGCCGCCGCTAGCCCGCTGCTGTCACCGGGGGACGCTAACGTTAGCTCGCGGGTGACATTGCTGCGTGTTGACACGGTGCTGGGCGGGTGCGGGGCAGCGGGCTCTGGTGCTGTTGGCCGGGTTCAGATGTTCACTGCCGGCCACTTCGCTGCCCGTCCTCGTTGTGTCGTACCGAACCTGGTAGCAGGCAGCTAACCGCCGGCGCTGCTAGCTAGCAGGCTAACCGAGGCTAACGTGAACATAACCGTCCCATGAGTGTGTGTGTGTGTGTGTGTGTGTGTGTGTGTGTGTGTGTGTGTGTGTGTGTGTGATGCTGCAGGTGGACCCGTGTGGTTCTGGTGGACCCGTGTGGTTCTGGTGGACCCGTGTGGTTCTGGTGGACCCGGTGTGTGACACTGAAGGTTATTATCAGTTCAAATCACTTCACTGAATGCAGGTGAATTTAAAGAGCTTATAGTCACAAATATCGCGATATCTTTAGTCCATGTCACGATATACGATATATACCTCATTCATTTTGAACCCCCTCTTTTAAAGCTCCTCATAAGCGTTCGGACCGAGTTAACAAAATGAAAACATCACTATATTTTATAATGTAGATGCTGTGAGAACATTACGGGGACGAGATTATTGATAAATAATCAAAGTTGTTTGGATATAATGAGTAAGTATGAGGAGAAATGAAATAGTTTGATTGGTTCAGAAAATTACACTTTACTGCAGCAATAAAAGCAAAATATATATAACTTATGTCGCGATAATAATATAAAATGTTCCCCGGCTCTAATCAGCGATAATATTTCTTTACAATGCTATCAAAGGTTTACGATACAGTTTTGCTACAGTGTGTTTAAAATGAAACAATATCTGTAGTGCCGAAGGTTTTAAAAGATTTACAATCAGATTTTCAGCCTTCTAACTGTTCACATTATTCTGAATGTGTTGGTTTGTGTCCGCTGACTCTCGCTGTACGTTTTCCTCAGACTTTCTGTCATTAAACCGATCGCAGACGTCTGTGGAGGTTTAACGTTTAACACAGGATGCAGCAGAATATTAGACTTGTTCGAGATCAGTCAGTTCTGTGCAGAACCGATTTGCGTCCGACTTGATCCCGACTTGCGCTGACGTCATGAACACGTGTGCTGCTGTAATCTGACGGGATCCAGTTGTTCTCCACTGACCTGATCTAACAGCTGATCGGTTTAGATGTTGACTCAACTTTCTAACATTTTGTAGAAACTTTTTATTTTTGCTGAAATGGAGAGATTTTGATCTGATTCGTCTGATTCTGCAGGTTCGGGCTCTTCTGTGAGCAGATCTGCTGTGTGGAGACTAAAGATTTCACATTCATATTATAAACTGCACACAATAAATAATTGTTGTCTTTATTTACAAGTCAGCCTGTAAAAGTATTTAAACGACAGTAAAACTTGTGGTCAGTGGGATGTGAGGCATGAAAACCTATCGCATCAATAATGAAAACTATTGTCTTGTATTTCTTTCCTTTGTGTTTGACTTTTAATGTATTGAATTTATGAATGAGCCTGAGAGGGGCAGATCTGCTCAGATGATTTATAAACAGCAGCAAACTAATGTCAAACTGATTTACATGAGAATTCATGTGAAATGGAGGCTGATCCATGAACAGAAGTCACAGATGTGTGTTGAGTTTTAATAGACTGTGGTGTCTTAATTAATAACAACTGAAGACTGTACAGACTGATCAATGAGTCCGATCACATTTAAATCAATCAGAATCAGATCTGACAGGATGTGAGTGTTGCTGTGACTTCCTGCACAGACTGAAGGCTGCTGCTGAACCCGGGCAATAAAATCTCTGCTAAAAGTGAAGTCAGCAGCAGCGAGCTGGTTGCACTTGTACCGCTGGCGAGCGGGTTGGTGTGAGTGACTTCCAGTTTCAGTGTGTCGGCTGCTTGTAGCTTGTAGGCTGTTGTTGTTTCATGTAGTGAAGTGATGGAGGTTTTGAAATCAGTACAGGAGGTAACAGACGACAGGTGAGCAGTCTCCATCCTGTCAGTCAGACTACGTTCAGGTTCATTCGTACATGCAGGAGTTCAAACTGAAAGTCGGTCATCAGATAATGAATCGATTAAAATGTGTTATAAATAAATTACAATTATAAATGTTAAATGTATTTGTTTATCAGGTAATAATTGAAAAAGTATTTCAGCTGCTCTGATGTGAACGTTTCACTTCTGTGTGTTTGATTTGACTGTTACACTTTCACACATCACTTTGATTTGATGGCTTCCAATGAGCGTTTGTTATTATTCTGACATATTAAATACTAAATAATGCACGACGTCATCGAGCAGCAGATAAAAACAGCACTCAGCCTCAGCGTGGAGGTCAGAGCCGTTAGCAGAAGTCTGATAGTGGAGAGTAATGAGCAGCGTGTTGACTAATGATAGTGAGAGCACTGCAGCTGAAGATGATTATTGTTTTATAACTGAGCTGTACGCTGGAAAACACTGTAAAAGTCCAGTATGCAGCAGATAATTATAGCTTTTATTGTGTGTGTGTTTGTGTGTGTGTACTGGCTCTGTCGCCGTGCTAACATGTTGTGTATTCCTGATGCGTGGGACACAAAGACACCTATAAGCAGCTTATCCTGAATAATAAGACCATAACCAGGATGTGAGGCGGCGTTCAGGATATGAATCACATAAAAAAATGGTGTCATTTAATCCTGAGACGGAGCGCCGGGCCCAGCGTGGTGTGTTTGCTCTTGTTGTGTACCTGCCAAAGAGAGGAAGAGGAGGGGGAGGAGTGTGAGGACAGATGTGTGTCGGAGCGGTGTGAAGGTGCTGGAGTTAAACACACTCCTCATGATAACCTATTTGTGGGAGCAGCATCCTCTCAGCTTCTCGTTCACACTCTGCTGCTTCCCTCCGCTGAAGTCTGGTCGGGTCACGGTGAAGAACGGCCTCCACAGCAGCCTGTTGGTCTGTTGGCAGCGGCTGACGTCTGCCAACATCGTCTCACTGCTTCCCTGCAATCCTGCCGGACCTTCCTCTGAACCGTTCACTGTAAACAAGAGCGACGGGTCGCTGCTCAGCAGGGCTGTGGACGGATTACTCATCAACAAGTTTGATCATTAGCTCATCTTTTGACTCATTAATAAAGCAAAAAGACCAAACATGCTCTGTTTTCCACCAGGGGTGCAACTAATGATTATTTTCATGATTAATTAATTAATTGTTAAATCTATTGAATTGTAGAACAGAGCCAAAACCCAAAGACTTCATTTACTGCCTTAAATGACAAATACCACTTTTACAGGCACCATTAGTGTGTATGCGCAGGTTTTTTTAACGCGCTAATAAAACTCCTTCACATCTCCAGTGGACGAGTTTGCCAACTCTCCCAAAATCCAGAACTTTCCCAGTTCATGTCACAGATTTTCTTAAAAACTAAATTTATGTTGATCGTGCGTGCAAAGGAGCGTAAATTAGCGGTTCACCCGGGTGTTGTGTTGAAGAAAACACCATGTGGAGAGTTTGTGTCTTAGTGATTGTTGAAGCGGTCAGTATGGACTGTGTTGTTTTATGACCGACTTTGCCTCAGTCTGGTTTTTCACTCTAGCCTTCGTTAAATCAGAGGAGTGAGTTAGAGATCATCGACCTCATGAACGTTTGGACCAGAGCTCAGCTGATATCCACGTCGTATCTGCTAATAAACGAGGCACTCATGACCTTCCTGCTGGTCGCTTTGGAGGAGAAATGGACACCAGCAGGGAGCCGAGCGTGTCTTTAACAGCCGTTGTGGCAGGAGGCCAACCGTTATCTTGAGTTTAACTTAATTCTATAGATCTCGTTGCCTCTGAAAGGTTGAAACTGGAGCTGTGCCGCTCTGATGGCCCACGGTACCGTACAGAACAGAACAGAACAGTCACTGCTGTGGTTTCTACACATGATGTGCATCAAGGCTGCGCTTCACTTGAACTACTTTGTTAGAATAAGATGTGAGCTTCCCATAAATAAATACATAAAAACTAATATATGACCTGCTTACAAGAGCCCGAAAAATATATCAGTTTGCCCGTATTATTGTCTGATATTGGCCCGTCACAGATATATTGGTATCAGCGTATATGTTGTCCGACATGCACCATAGAAAAAACTTCTTCTGGAGTTTATAATGCAGAAAAAGATGATTTAAGTAATTTATGATAATTAAATTCCCAGAGAAGTTTACTGTCTCAATGCATTAATGTCACTTTAAACAATAAAGTTTATTGTTAAACTGTAAAATATTATATACACACACACATATACACATATAACATGATTCCCTGAGTAACTGACAAAGATGTGGAATAATACTCCGGATCCGTCCCTTTATCTGGATCCTCACCTGTTCTGGGCGGAGACGCATCAACTGTCCAGTTGTTGTGGAAATGTGTTGAGGAGTTTTTGTGTAATCGTGCTGATGAACAACCAGCAGACACGGGTGGAAACAACCTCCCTGGCAGAGGTAATAATCATGACTTCAAACTGTATTGATTCATCATTTATTCAACAGCTACTGTATAAACTCCTTTCAGGCGCTGACGGCTCTGTGCTGTAGCTAACGTCAGCTTCACCTGCCGGCAGCTTCAGTCGGTGAACTCAGCTTTGTTTAAACATGATAAGATAAATGAGGCTTACAGCGCTGTGGTTTGAGAAGCTGGACTCAAATCTCAGCTTTGATTAGAGGACGTTTTAAAGCTCGTTTCTGTGTATGAACGTGTTTCTTTACTGTGTGTGTGTGTGTGTGTGTGTGTGTGTGTGTGTGTGTGTGTGTGTGTGTGTGTGTGTGTATGTGGCAGGAAGTTCCTTACATAGAAGTTGGCATGCAGTCCAGCAGGTCAGGAGCTGAAGGCGTGGTGAAGCCTCGGGCTCACTGTTTATGTTTACCTGGTTCGTCCAGTCAGCTGACAGTCTCACAGACTGACTGCTGAGTCAGCTCTTAGTTTGGGCGCCATGATGTATGAAGGATGTGGTTCTGTCTGTAGCTTGCAAAAAACAAAAAAAGCCACCTGCACTGTAGATTTTAATCAGACAGCGTTAAAATGAAGTAGTTGAAGTAGTGTGGTGCTGCAGAGATGCTCTGACCTACAAATCCTGTTCACACCTGCCAACATCAGGCTGTGAGAACGAGGCCGAGTCCACACGTTTAGGGTATTTCTTCAAACAAAGCTTTTTCTATGCATTTTGGCCCATACACACTTAACATCATTACAGGCCACTGAAAACAGAAGTCCTTCCAGGGTGAAGACACTCAGAAACTGTGTTTTCAGTTTTTACGTCTGGACGGACAGAAACTGAGAGTTCTGGAAACGATGATGCAGACACACACGTCTATCAGTGTTTGTAGCATCGTTGGCTAATGTGAACTCAGAGTGTTATTATATTGGAGTATTAGAGATTGTATGTTGATGGAGTGGAAATTTTATTATTTAATTTTCTATTTAGGAAGACAAACAGATGGAAAAAACATGGATAATACAATGATGGGAAAAAACGGCTGCTTGCAATATGTTGATGAAGGTTCATCCAGGTCATGGTACGATGTAGCACTCATGCTCCTTGCTGAGAAGTTATTACAGTCGCGCGCGTTGACGAGATCTGTGTTTTCAGGTGTGTGGACGCCGATTATTTCTGAAACAGCGCTGAAACGTTCGTGTGGACGGAGATATTTCTTTTCTAAAACCCTGTTTCCAAAACCACCCACAGCTGATGATTAAGAGAACAAATAAATGTGTGTGACGGTTGAATGACTTCTTGTTAGTCTTAAGTCCATAGCTTCCAGTAAAATAAATAAAAAAAATGAACAAAACAAACAATATCCTAAAGTGCAAATATTGTAAGAGAGGGTGTGTTGAGGAGCCATCATTGCCAGGAGGAAGGACGTAGTGATAGAGGACTGCAGTCTGCAGAGAGAGGACAAGAGAACGGTCCACGGAAAATCTTTTGACTGAAACCTGGACGTGTATTTCTTCTTTTTTGGAGCCATTTCATCCATTTTCAGCTGCAAACTGAGCGCAGCGAGCGCAGTAAAGAGACGCACATCAAGCCGGGTTGTTTGGTTCCGCTCACCGCTGCCTTTGGGTCGGGTTTCCAGCAGGGCTGCACAATATATCGTTTCAGCATCAACAGCACAATGTGCACAGTAGTCACATCGCAGGATGAGCAACGTGAGGTAGGACAAATAAACTCCGCTCTGTCACATTTTATGTGATTTTTTATTATTTTTTTTTTTTTGTATTTTCGTGGGATTCAAGCTGAACATTAACGTTGCAGCACCACGTTCAGTACGAAGCAATGTCGTCTCTCTGCCACTCAGTGGTTGTAACCAAGGTGACTACCGCCAATGGCATCGTGTACATAGGCTCCATGGAGTTATTCATGTTATCTGGTGATAACAATCATTTTTCCATATTTTTTAAATGTATATCGCAGAAAACCAAATGTCAGTTTTTTTCCAGCGTCATGCAGCCCTAGTTGAGATAACATGACACGTATCCCACACGAAACTGAGACACTCCTGAGAAACTGCCAATCAGGAGAAAGTGTTAAAAATAGGGAGACTCTCATGAAAGTGGGAAGTGTTGGCAGGTTTGATCTTATTCTCCAGATGTAAGAAAATATGTTTGTTTGATTCAAATCCCAACAAATTTTCACGTTATCAGGATTTTAATAGTTTGTTCACTAAAAATTAAATCATTCTAACTAATCATGAACCAGAATATATATAAAAAACAATCACAATATGATTATTTTACCACATCCTGCAGCACGATTAGCATCTCAAAATGAACTTAATGCAAAAGCTTCACACATATTGGCTCCAGCTGTCAAAGTATTGATACTGTTTTTTCAACACTTTGTTGAGCCCTAAAACAGATTTACAGTCAGATTTCAATCAATTTATTGCTTAAGTCATTTTTCAATCCATGATACCAAACATTGTGTTTCCAGCTTCTACAGTGTGAGAGATTTGGTGCCTTTCTCTGTTTTACACCACAGTAAACTGAATATCTGAAGGTTTCAGACCAACAACACATTTGAAGACGACACTTTTGGGTCTGGTAAATTGCGTTGGACTGTTTTATAATATTAAATAGACCAAACAGAATTAATTGATTAATTACACTGAACCACAAATTGTCTCTTTTGAATATGATTTAGTAAAAAATTTAAGTTGTTTTTGTTTAAAAACTGTCACATTCATGTAATGTTATTTACTTCAAAGTGAGCTGACGGATCACAGTGTGCATGCTGGAGTGCCTGAAGCTAACATTAGCATGTCAAACTCTACGTGTGTCTTGCACAAACACTTCACCTCTGAGGAGTCCACGGAGCCATAAAGTCACGGTCGCTGCTCGTTGTCTGGATCCGGGAGATAAAGCCGTTACTCTGTGTCCATGTTTAAAGTTCACGTCCTGTCTGCTGCTGCTCACCTCTCACTCTCATGCTTTATAGCACTGATGTGTTTGAGTGCAGCACTCGAGGACAAACGAGCGTCTCTGCAGGGATCTGGCACTCGGCCCACACTGACTCTCGGCCCGTTAATAGAGTTTGACCTGGATCTAATTGGAACTGCTGGGAAATGATGATAAAGGCTGCAGATTGTAATGAGGACAGGTTGAAGAGACCTGTCCAAGGACTCAATTTGTTTTTTCCGTCTGTTTGTTTCTCTCTGTTTTGCATGACGTCCGCAGTCAAATGAGGCTGCAGTGTGTCTGGACCATCAGCCAGTCACCTGTAAACACCTGCTCAGTTCTAGAGTCAGAGTTATTCTCGTCTCTCAGTACAAGTCGGCAGTGGAGCGCGAACGATACTCGATTTTTGGTGTCAGGACCAAAACCGATATGAGGGAGTAAAAAAACCCGGCTGATAAACACACATTTTTGCCATGAACACTTGTAACAGAGATATTTAACAGAGGCAGCATGTTTTACAGGTTAACAATAAACTTTATCATCTAGAATGACCTGAGTGCACTGAAGCAGTCAACTTCGCTGGGAATTTAATAATTATGAATCGCTCAAAGCTTCCAGCTTTTTATTCAGCTAACAGTCTGATGGTGATCTGTGCAGCGGCAGACGGTGTTGGACAGCTGTTTCAATGAAAACAAAACAACGACTTCCACAAAGTTATCGCTGACCTCTCTGCCATATCGCTACACTGAATTAGCTCACTACGCATGCACACTGACACAACTGTAGGTTTACCTTCAGCAGCCACCTGCTGAGCAGCAGGACACAAACACACACAGAGCTAATTATATTTTATTTTTGTGGTGACAAAAAGGAAAAGACAGCAATTCTTTCCACTAATGGATTACTTTTACGAAAAACTAACTCTGTCTGTCTGTCGGTCACTCCATTTTGATCCAGACTGAAATATCTCAACATGTACATGATGGATCAGCCATCATCAAGTCAACATTTTAATGTGTCCAATACTTTAATTTAATTAAATACCTGCAGATCTGATGACCTTCACATCAACACCGGCATGTGACAGACTTTATTAGATTAGGACCCGTCAGAGGGTCGATACATAAATCTGCTAAATGATTAACAGAAAAGACGAAACAATCATTTACAATCTAAATTTGACTTTTGGATTCAACAGGACAATAAGTATCTTCTGCTCTTGAGGACAATAAATCAGTGTGGTGTGTATTTGTTGGGTGGATGACGCTGTCGGCTCAACGTTAGCTTGCCCTGATGCTGAACTTTGTTTTAACAGGCGCTGGGTGACAGAAAGCTCCTGTGATATTCAGTTCAACACTGAGCTCTTCTTTCTGACATATTGCAGTCAGTTGTTGTTGTCTGGTTTGTTTGTCTCGCTCGTACGCTCAGACAAGACGTCTACATCATGAAGGAATTTACTAATTATCAAGAAAACAACTGCTGTAAAAACAAGTCAGAAGGGTTTCTTCCGGGAAGTGATCAGCCGTGTGATCAGCTGTTCATGTTTACTTCACCTTTTACAACCTACAAACGACGCGATGCTCTAATTAAAAACCACAAAGGAAACGTACGATGTGACCAAACGGTCTCTGTCATTTCCTGAACAGACTGACACATCAGATCACATGATCAGTTTAATTACTATATGACTGTCATATAGTGTATATCTGACATAAACAATCACAGTATAGATTAATTTGTTAATTATTAATCAACTGATAAATTCAGCATTCATCTAAACCTTTGCCTCATTTGTTAAAAACAGGGTCTTTACTTCTGCTTTATTCTTCATGAAGGTTGATTTAGTGAATAAAAGTGTTGTAGTTCTGCTGATGTTTGCAGACGACGGCCTCGTGTGTTAATGTGAAGGGAAGCTCGTAGAAACTGGATCTGATTCATGTCAAGTTCTGTGACAGTCTTAAACTCTGAGATTACAGTAAAGATTACTAATAATAATTATCAGTATCAACCCTGAAAATACACAAAACAAATAATCACTTAACAGCAGGAACTGAGGGATGTTTAATACAAGAACAATGAGCAAAACAATATTCAGTTACCTTTTTAATTTACTAATAATTTCATCTTAAACACAGTTTGGCTACATGAAGGATTTAAAATCTACAAATTTTTGATTTTTGTCTCAAGTGATTCTCAACCCACAAATATTGTTTTTATGATCTGGAGACTTGAAACATCAGATTTGTATTTTTGTCAGTCTGTTTGTTGTAACTGACGTCATCAGTTGTGTTTGCTGGTTAAACTTCCATCCAGTGTTGAACTGTTTGACTGCAGCCGTCCTCCCGTCCTGCAGGGGGCGCAGCAGGTGTCAGTCGATCCTCCTTTGACCTCCAGTCAATCTTAATCAGAAACAATCCTCTCAGCCTCTCATCTCACCTCACCAGGCTGCATCACTGCTCACTGCTCTCCAGGAAGCTTTATAAATCTGAGGACGGACGTTTGCTCAAAGGCACCGAGGCAGCAGAGGACATAGATGCTGCTTTTGTTTTTATTTGGTTAACAAAAGTTTATCCGATGTGCACAGATGGGAGTAGTTCCTGGATTCTACCTGTGTTTCAGCTAATGCTAACTGAGTCTGGCTAATGCTTGGCTGGATTATTGTCTTGTAATGGAGGCGAAGAGAGCTGAGGGGAGGGGGGAAGAAGCCACATGACACGTCGCCCCGACCACAGGTGACCCACATAAAAATATGTGTGTGTGTATGTATGTGTATGTATGTGTGTATATATATATATATATATATATATATATATATATATATATATATATATATATATATATAAATTAAATAATAATATGAAACCTGTGGGAAAAGTTGGTCAAAAGAAATATGTTTTTCTCTACAACATGTGTTTGTTAGTTGTGTTTCTGCACTCTGCCGTTAGCTCCTGGCTAATTTAATTTAGCAGAGCAAAGTTTGGGTCAAACACAGATTGTTGTTTGATCCAGCACCAGTAAGATGTTTTTGGATGTTTTTGGATGTTATTCCCAGTTTTGGTCATGATGAGATTTTAGTTGTCAGTTAGATTGCTGCCATCTGGAGACGACAACCACACAGTCAGACTGAAACTATATTTTCTTGAGTCAGCTGTGATGTGGTCCTGAGTGAACTCATGTGGGTCTGACGAGGGCAGGGTCCAGGTGGAAAACGGTGATGTCATGTTCTTTATTAATTAATTTAGCAATATTTGAACCACAATGTGGAGACAGTTGTGGGGTTTGGTCCTGTTACCAGGTTTTTTTCAGGTTTACTCGACGGTTGTTGCATATTTAATCAGTCATAAATTGTCCATAATAAATTTAATCTTAATATAGTCTGTAATTTCACTTCATGTTGGGCCGTTATTATTATCATATCTGTGTACAAAACATTTGACAGCTCGAGCTCATGATAAATGAACAACAACCAAAAAGCTCAGAGACAAAAACTGTCTAAAGGAGTCATTGAGTAGCTTTGATACTCTCTACACTGATTTTACATTCACTCAGCTGAGGTGCTGCCCAAAACTGCTCCGGTGCTGAACCTAAGGCTCATAATGGAAGAGAAAACTGAGATTAATTACTAAATAAGAAGCGTTTTCAGCCGTCTGAACTTCTTTGATCAGTTCTCGGCTCGTCTTCAGAGATGAGACGACGTTTGTTCTCCCACTGAACTCGTTTTCTACACACTAATGTTGTTTTCTCTGCCGCAGTTTGCAGTTTTATTTTTAAGGGGAAATCCGTCTTGATAGTTGACAGTTTAAGCTGTGAAAACAGTTTTAGGTTTGCACCTGCAGTCAGGTTGTGTCTGTTCAGGTGTTGTGTGGCAGCAGCATGAACCTGCAGGCCGGAGCAGCTCAGGTTATCATATTAACGCCGTGACATCTGTCATTACCGTCACTGCTGACCTCTTTCCTTTGCTGCTGATTCACTCTGTTTGTTTATCACATTTAGCTGCTGCGTGTCTCCTAAAATCCACCAGATGAAAACTCGTCAGTTTCACAGTTTCTCCTCTTCAGACTCGGACTGTAAAAACATTGAAAGTAGATGAGAAATACCTGAAATTCACTCACCTCTGTAGCTACAGGACAGATACAGGTTCGTTCTCACACTGCTCACATGGAGATTTATTCGCTGAGTCCAGGGATCAAAACATCTGATGATCTGAAGCCCACCCTCAGACATCCTGCTGTTCGATAAAAGATTCGGTCTTTGTGTCTCAAAGAGAAATACTTGTTGAGCTGCAGAGGAAGGAGAAACATCCTGGCAGGTAGATTTTTATCGTCGTCACCCAACAATGAGGACTGAACAGGTCACGATATTTTAAAATGTACCAAAGAGTCATTTGAGTTTAGCTCAGAGCTGTTACACTGAGTAACAGTTCAGTTTGGAGAGCGTTATGAGGAAAATGTGATGTGCGATAACACTGATCGATGTTGAGACGACGATATGACCTGTGATAAGTCAACACGTACTGAAGTGTGCATATCAGCTGAACAGCTCACGTGGTTCTGCCTCAGGTACGCTGCTAACACAGAGCCTGAACACTGTCGAATCACCGCTGCAGTGACTCTGTGGACCCCCTGCAGAAGACCTTCAACCAAACACAGGTTGAGTTTAGGTAGTTTGTTTGCTGTTGGTGTTTTAGAGTCAGCTTTTCCTGAGACGCTTGAGAAAACAAAGCTTAAAACACACGTTTCCAAATTTGTAAAGAATTTGATTTGTTGAAGTCGCGGTTTGATTTTATTTGACGTGAGGTCCTAACAAGCTGTCGCAGCTGCTCAGCGGTTTGTTTTCTGTGGGAAAAGGACAGCAATGGTTGAACTGTGCAAACTTTCTTTTCAGACAAAATTAGACCAACTTTAAAAGATGTTCGGATCGGTTGAATTTGCAGTAATTCCTGAAATTGTGAGACGACACAGACTCACAGCAGTTGGGAGTGAAATCACAGTTTTGTAAGATGGAGGAAGAGGGAGCTGTGATAAGAGTGTGATGAAGTAAACTCACTGTAATGTTTTTAAATAACTCTTCATAGTGACGTGAAACATGAGCTGACAAAGTAGTGAAAGTTTTTTCCTCTTCATCGAGAGGAAAAGTGAAAAGCGTCTTTGTTCTGTGTCTGAACCCTGAGGGGTTTTTGACGGCGCTGCGGTCCTTTTGTTTCCTGCTGTCTTTAAACGCTGCCAGGATGCCGTCAGCTTCCTCTGCCTCCTCTTCCTCTCTGGACCTAAAGTCTTTGGTCTTCTTCTTCTTCTTCTGCCCGCTGGAAGGAAATAATCATCTTCATTTATGACAATAAGCATCTCAAATCTGCCAGTGTACCAGTGTTCAGTTCAGGTTTGAAGATGTTTGACGGCACCACAGACCGTAAATGAAAACGCTCACAGCAACTTCAGCAGTGACTGAATAGTAGTGTTCTCACTATACAATAATACAATCGAGTAGATATTCAATCACATGGGGAGAAATTGACAATAAGGGAAAGAAAATTTTAGATTTTTTATTAGAAGATAAATATAACATGACTTTAACAGCAACGAGATACATCTTCTGTTCTTGGCAAGTAGCAGAGAAACAGAGCAGCAGTAATAGTAATCATTCAATTTCACACTTTTTAAGAAATATTCAATTTATTCTCTTTTGATTGGGCTTTTAAAAATAATGTGTGTCGGTCAACTCGCTGTCAGAAAGAAGAGAGGGCGAGAACGTCCAGCCAGTATTGGTGTATTGATGTGATAGAAAGTTAGGATTTAAATGGTTTCATATTCAAAATCGATTAGATCAATTTGTTTCGGTGTATATGTTGTCCAATACACTCAAATACTTTTTTTAGATGATAATGCAGAAAAAGATGCTTCGGATCATTTAGAATTATTAAATTCCCAGTAAGTTGACTCTTTCAGTGCACTGATGTCATTTTAGACATTAAGTTTATTGTTAAACTGTAAAATATCCTGCTTCTGTTATTTATCTTTCCACGTTTGAGGAATCATTGCAAAAAAAATGTTATTTTGGTGGATATCGATATCCCAAATCTTACTTTCTAATAAAATCGATTATCAGCCTCTAAACGCGATCAAGAAATCAATATTTTTGACATCACTTGTCCCAGTCAGGTATTTTTCTCTTGAAACCGACATGATGCGATCAGCTAGACAAAAGATGTCTCACTCTGTTGGAGATGTTGGGACCAGAAAAACACTCGGGTGCTTCTTTTACTCATAAACAATCTTTGGCAGATTACAGAGCAGAGCACTCAAAGCCGACAACAGCCAAGTCTTATTTTGGCCTCCCATCAGTTTACTCACTCACTGCTGCCACCGTTTGTCTTGTCAATCTGTGAAAGTGACGAGCAGCGCCGGTTAAACATGAGAAGCTTCTTCCTGAATGTTGTCTTTACTGAGAGAGAGAGGGGGAGAGAGGGGGGGGGGGGAGAGAGAGAGAGAGAGAGAGAGGGGGGGGGGAGAGAGAATAACCAGACACGAGTCCAATCAATAATTTCTCACATTAACACTCTCCCTCTCAGTGAGTGAGATGTTTCTGCTGTGGCTTCAGTGAAGAAAGGATCAGATTTATTTTCGCTGATTCGATCCATTAAATTGTGTCCAGATCAGCTCTGATGCGGAGCCTCAGGTTCGGCTCGGGACGTCTCCGCTGTGAACTCCCTGCTCTCCCGGCTCAAGATGTGGATTCTTTGAATATTTCTCAGTTTATTAACGTCACTTAACGCAGTTGACCTACAGCCGCATGGATGAATCGATTACCTGTCAGCTTAAATTAATTGCCAACCATTTTGATAATCGATAATCAGTTTGAGTCGATTTTATATGAAAGAAAAAGTCAGAATTTTCTGATTGCAGCTTCTTAAATGGGAATAATTTCTGGTTTCACACTTAAGAAGCTGCAATCAGAGAATTTTGACTTTAAAACCGATTCATTGATCATCAAGTAGTTGACAACTTATTGATAAACTGTAGCTCTCCAGCTGTGGCACAGGAAACACAGGCAGGTCCACAGCAGAACTCTTGTACTGAACCAACACGTGAAATACCTGAAATATTTCCTGTTCTTTCCCAGCAGCGATCAGTCTGAAGTAATTAGACTCTCTTAATCTGAAGGTGGGCTCAGTGGCTGCTGTTGTAAAGCCCTGTTTGTGGGGATTGCTGTGTTATGTTTTACTGTGATAATTCTGCAGGCAGAGGTGGATTATGTTGTTTAATTTTGACTTGTGTTATTAACAGCGTTCAGTCACAGAAGTCCGTATAAAGTTCACTTGGTGCTGAATCAGTCGAGGCTGCAGGCCGGCAGCTGTGAGCTGTGAACCAGGAGTGACCGATGAGAAGAGATCACACCACGAGAGAACCCAGCTCTTTATTATCTGTTGGTCTTTTGAGCGACATTAAGGCCGGCGTTGTCACCTCGTTGAGGACGTTATGATTTGTTGGTATGTTTGTTTGTCGGCAGTGTAGGAGCCATTTTTTATGTTGTGCAGGTATTTGTTTTTCCACTAGGGGAAGTATATTTCAGTTACTTTCTTTTACCCCAAACCTTGCCCCAGCTGTTGTTGATCAGAAGTGTTGATTAGTTTGAGTGGAGTGGTGGTGGAAGACACACACAGTTTTTACACGGCAGCCAGAGAAACAGTAGAATCTCTTTTTGTTCTGTCAATTTACCTTATCCTTTTTGTTCAAATAAACGGGAACCTCACCCAAAGATATTACTTTTACAAACTTTTCTTTTTTATTCGCTCTGGAGTCGAGTCAAGAACGAACCATCCCAAACCACCACAGGTGACAAGTTTTGTTTTTTGAATAGTCACCACACAAGTAAAAACTGTTTGCCCTGGATGGAGGACAAGTAAAGAGCTTTGCCCTGGATGAAGGAAACAGCATTGTTGGAAAGAGGCTGCTGCTGCTTGGATCAAGAGGAGGCCATGGAGCTTGCAACCCCTCCCTCCTGTTCATCAGACAGAGCCAGAGGAGAAAGGTAAAGGACGCAGCAGACAATAAAACTGCATGATTGAAGAAACTGAGCCTGTTTGAGTGATTTAATGGAACTGGACAGTCTTGATGCATTGGATTGTGGAACTGGATGTCATGGATGTTGATGAAATGAAAGTTAATTGGAAAAAGGAGGAAATAATCAGCACCTGTGAATGACTGCAATTGTTCTGCTGCTGACGTCACAAGTTGACATATTTACAGTGTGGAAATGGATGAAAATGCTGATGTTGAAAATGTTCTTGAGGAGCGTGTTGCAAAAAGTGATGTTCCAACTGCTAAAGGTGATGTTGCAAAAATTGAGGAGCGTGCTGTAAAAAGTGATGTTGAAAAAAGAGAAAGAAAATTAACTGCAAAAGGTGTTTCACTGCTAATTGAAAACCTGCAAAGGAACCGGAAGTTAACCTTGAATCAAGCATCCAAAATCAAGTTGCAGATCAATAATCTGTTATGTGACAAAATAACAAGTGATACTTTGTGCAGTGTTGAAACCCTTTTAAATGAGTTTAACAAACTGTGTGAAGCTGCTGCTGAAACTCATGGTGCATTGATGGAAATGCCACTGCCTGAAGAAGAATACAAAAGGCAGCAAACATGGTTTGAACAGAAGTTTAAAGCAAATGAGAAATTCATGTGTGATGTGTATAAATGGTTGAAGGATGCACCAGAACATTGTGACAAACAGTCTGTAATACAGGAGGATGAGATTCAATTAAATGCTGACCAGGAGGATGAGATTCAACCCAATGACAGTATTTCAAATGTTCTCCCCCCTGGAAAAACACGGGTCTCATCTAAGTCTAAATCTTCATCCAAATCTTCCATCACAAGTTCTGCATGCTTACGAGCAAAGGCTGAAAAGGCAGCATTGATCCAACACATGGCTGCTTTGGAGAAAAAACATGCACTGGAGGCTCAGGAGGAGAAACTGCATGCAGAACAGGAACGATTAAAAAGACAAAAGGAACAACTGGAAATGGAAACCCAACTAGCTGCTGCTACAGCTAAAATAGCCATACTGGAAAGCAGTATGGTGGGAAGTGGCTCTACACCATCTGATGGAATGAATTCATATTTCGATAAAGCCACAAAATCAAAAATGGAAATGTCACAGAGGTCAAAGTTTGAAACAGTGCAACAACCACTCTCACAGCAACCACCTTCACACCTTCAGGATGCACGCCCTAAAGAAAGAAAGTATGTACAAACACAGCCTACAGAAACCTTCACTTCAATACAACCTATGCAATTCCTACCAAGAGCACCAGGAGGCAACACAACTGTCTTCAACTCACTGCAAGGTCACAGGTCAAGCAATGTTTGTACCACGCCACAAATGAACACAAATGAAAATAAAATACAGGACATTGGCAACATTATGCAGCGACAAACAGAAATCACTGCTCAGCTGGTTCAACAACAACACTCAGCATCTCTTCCACCTCGAGCAATACCCATATTTGATGGTGACCCTCTACAGTATGGATCTTTTATCATGGCATTTGAACAGGGAGTTGAAAGAAAAGTCAATAATCTCCAGGACTGCTTGTACTACCTGGAACAACACACCAGGGGGCAACCTAGAGAATTGATCAGAAGCTGCTATCACATGTCAAATGATCAAGGCTATCACAGAGCCAAATACTTGTTAAAGGAACACTTTGGCAATGAAATGAAGATTGGGGCTGCTTACATGGAAAAGGCTTTAAGTTGGCCACCAATAAAAGCTGAAGATGTTGGTTCTCTTCAAACATACATGTTGTTTTTGAGAGGATGTTGTAACATGATGGAAAGTCTACAGTATATGGCAGAAATGAATGTACCATCAAACCTGAAACAGCTTGTGATGAAACTGCCCTACAAATTAAGAGAAAGATGGAGAGCAGCTGTTTGTGACCTACAGGAGAGACGTGGAAGTAGAGTTTTGTTCTCTGATTTGGTCAACTTTCTGGAACATCAGATCAAAATTCTCTCTGATCCTGTCTTTGGTAACTTGCAAGACACACAAACTGCTACATTTAAAGGAAAAGCTCCCACAAGATTTTCACCCAGGAATAAAAATCCAGCAACTGTGGCAGCTGTAAGCACTTCAGCAGGTATAAAGTCTGCACAAACACCGCTCATCCATGCCTTGTCTCTATCAAAAAGCAAGACCACATCATGTTGCATATGTAAAGAGGATCACGCAATAGAAGATTGTGTACATCTTAAGAACAAAGTGCATCGTGAGAAACTTGATCTTTTAAGGCAAAGTGGTGTTTGTTTTGGTTGTCTAAAACCAGGTCATATCAGCAAAAGCTGCAAGAAACGTCTAACGTGTGATGTATGTAACTTCAGACATCCCACAATGCTTCACAACCCAGCTAAATTCAGAGCATTTGAGCAATCAAGCAACACGGTTGTCCCTCAGCAGACCTGTGCTCGCACTGGGGCCGGTACGCAGAAATGTGTTCTCTCAATTGTACCTGTACAAGTAAAGGCTAAGAATGGAGACCAAATTTTGACCACTTACGCTTTTCTTGACCCAGGAAGCTCAGCTACCTTTTGTACAGAACGCCTGATGAGACAGCTGAACATGGACAGCATCCAAACACACATCTTCCTGCGAACAATGGGACAAGCACATACTGTAAAGACTCATGTTCTGACTGGACTGGAAGTAGCTGGTTATGATGAGAACAGGTTTCTAGACCTACCTGAGGTTTACACTCAGCAAACCATGCCGGTTACAAGACACAATATTGTAACAGAAAAGGATCTGAGAAAATGGCCTTACCTGGAAAAGATTAAAGTTCCCGAGCTTGAAGTTGGAGTGGATTTGTTGATTGGCACAAATGCCTCAAAGCTTTTGGAACCGTGGGAAATTATTAACAGCTGTAATGACGGACCCTATGCTGTTCGGACCCTATTGGGGTGGGTGGTGAACGGCCCACTTAAAGGAAGTGGAAGTGATGCAGGGAAGAATGGCTGCCCTACTGTCACTGTCAATAAGATCTCCATTGATAAAGTGGAACAGTTGTTAATCACGCAATACAACCAGGACTTCAATGAAAGGTCATGTGATGACGCTTTAATATCAAGAGAAGACATGAGATTTCTTCACATAATGGAAAAAACAATTCGCCTTGAAAACAACCACTATTGTGTTGATTTACCCTTTAAAGTTGATAATGTCATAATGCCAAACAATCGATGCATTGCTGAACAGCGAGTCATGAGTTTGAAAAGAAAGTTTCAGAGGAACACAGAATATCATCAGGAGTATGTGCACTTCCTAAATGATGTCATCAAAAATGGTTATGCGGAGCAGGTGCCTCAACAGCAACTGAATGGAACTGAAGGTAAAATCTGGTACATACCACATCATGGGGTTTATCATCCCAAAAAGAAAACATTGAGAGTTGTATTTGACTGTGGAGCAAGTTTCAAGGGCACATCTTTGAACAGCCAGCTGTTGCAAGGTCCTGATCTCACAAATTCCCTTTTTGGCGTTCTTCTCAGATTTAGACACGAAGCAGTTGCCATCATGACCGATGTGCAGGCTATGTTTCACCAGGTTCATGTGTCTCAGAAACACGTTGATTTCCTTCGATTTTTGTGGTGGCATAATGGAGATGTGACACAACCTGTGGTGGACTTCAGAATGAAGGTTCATATTTTTGGAGCAACTTCATCACCGAGCTGCGCCAATTATGCCTTGAAAAGAGTTGCTGATGACAACACGGCTCAGTACAGTGACGAAGTATTAAAGACCATCAAGCAAAACTTTTACGTGGACGATTGTTTAAAGTCTGTGTCATCAGAAGAGGAAGCTTTGCAAATGGTACAAGATCTCACTGCTGCATGTGCCAAAGGAGGCTTTCGGCTCTCAAAGTGGATGAGCAACAGTCGAGCAGTTATTGCAAGCATCCCTGAAGAAAATCGTTCCAAAGCAACCAAAGAACTCAATTTGGATAAAGACAATTTACCTGTTGAAAGAGCTCTTGGATTGCACTGGTGTGCGGAATCAGACATGTTCATGTTCAAGATTGCACTGGAAAGTCGTCCATGTACCCGCCGTGGAATCTTGTCAGTGGTTAATTCTATCTATGACCCTCTTGGTTTCTTGTCACCGTTCACACTGCCTCCCAAGCTGATGCTGCAAGAGCTGTGCAAAAGAAAAATTGGTTGGGATGACACAATACCACCAACCTTTCTGCAGAAGTGGACACAGTGGCTGATAAATCTGCACAAATTGTCACTGTTAAAGGTGGAACGGTGCATCAAGCCAAAGAACTTTGGAAAGGTAAGCAATGCACAGCTGCATCACTTCTCAGATGCTAGTGAACACGGATATGGCGCTGTTTCTTATCTGAGATTGAAAGGCATCTCTGATGAAGTTAACATTGCTTTCATGATTGGAAAATCCAGAGTCACTCCCATGAAACAAACCACAATACCAAGGCTTGAACTCACTGCTGCTGTATTAGCTGTCAGACTGGATAAGATGATTACAAAGGAGCTGCAACTGGAATTGGACCAGTCAGTGTTCTGGACCGATAGCACGACTGTGCTTAATTACATTTCAAGTGAAACAAAGAGATTCCACACATTTGTGGCGAACAGAGTGGCTGTCATAAGAGAAGCCACAGAGGTGGCCCAGTGGAGGTACATTGGCTCTAAGCAGAACCCCGCTGATGAGGCTTCAAGAGGACTGTCAGCTGATGATTTTCTGAAATGTGAACGATGGCTCAAAGGACCAGAGTTTCTGCTGACTGAGGAAAGAACATGGCCAAAACAGGAGGTAAACAAACCTGCCGTCACCTTGGATGACCCTGAGGTTAAACAAGACCTCACAGTTAATGCTTGTGTTGTTGATGATGCATCCAATACCATGAACAAGCTTCTGACCTACTTTTCAGACTGGGAAAAACTCAAAACTTCAGTCGCCTGGTTTTTGAAGTTTAAAGATCTGCTTCAACAGCTAAGGAAAAACGGTAAAGCATGCAATAAAGGACATCAGCAACACAAAGCAAATATGAATGTTCAATCATTGACACGGGATGACTTACATACTGCAGAACTGGAAATTGCACGCCTCTGCCAACAGCAAAGATTTCACAGGGAAATCTCTCTCTTGGAGAAAGGCGCATCATCTGTGCCAACCAACAGTGACATCTACAGGTTGGATCCCATACTCCAAGATGGGCTGTTGAGAGTAGGAGGTCGTCTGAGAAAAGCATCCATGCCTGAGACAGTAAAACATCCAATAATTCTGTCTAAAGATCAACACATATCCAAACTTATCTTACAACACATTCACAAGCAAGTGGGTCACGCTGGACGCAATCACATGATATCTACACTTCGAAAAACCTACTGGATAACAAATGCAAACTCAGCCTGCAGAAAAATCATTGCTGATTGTGTTACCTGTCGTCGTCTTCAAGGCAGAGTTGGAGAACAAAAAATGTCTGACCTTCCAGCTGAAAGACTCCTGCCAGATTTACCACCATTTACTAATGCAGGTGTGGATTATTTCGGCCCTATTGACATCAAAAGAGGTCGCAGCATGGTCAAAAAGTATGGTGTAATCTTCACATGCATGACTAGTCGGGCAGTACACCTTGAAGCAGCCCACTCACTAACAACAGATTCATGCATAAATGCCATCCGACGGTTCATGTGTCGACGTGGGCAAGTCTACAACCTCAGGTCAGACAACGGCACCAATTTTGTTGGAGCTGAAAGAGAGTTAAGGGAAGCTCTTAAAGCCCTGGATCACAACAAAATTCAAAGTGCTTTGGCAAAAAGAGGAATAGCATGGACATTCAACCCTCCTGCTGCATCTCACTATGGCGGAACATGGGAGCGGATTATTCGCCTCATAAGAAAGGTGCTGTATTCCATTGTCAAACAGCAAACTATGGATGATGAAAGCTTTTGCACTATCCTTTGTGAAATTGAAGCCATTCTCAACAGTCGCCCAATAACCAAACTATCCGATGACCCTAATGACCTGGAAACACTTACACCCAACCACATTCTTCTGCTGAAGGCCAAACCTCTTCTTCCTCCTGGACTGTTTGATGATAGTGATGTATACATCAAACGAAGATGGAGACAGGTACAGTACCTGTCAGACTTATTTTGGAAGCGGTGGGTAAGAGAGTACCTTCCACTGCTCCAAGAAAGACAAAAGTGGACAAAGCCACGAAGGAATTTTTCTGTGGACGACATTGTTATTATCATGGACCCTTCTGCTCCAAGAAGTTCATGGCTAATGGGTAAAGTGACCAAAACCTTTCCAGACAGGAGAGGTGTTGTCCGGTCAGTTCAGCTGAAGACCAAGACAGGCTTTCTGGAGAGACCTGTCACAAAACTCTGCATGCTGTTGGAGACATAAAGATTGTTATTAAAGACTGAAATATGGATTGACTTCTAAAGAAAGAAGATTTGATTTATGGACATTTACTTCTAAAGAAAGAAGAAGAAGATTTGCACACACATACACATCCTTTTTGGCTCCTTTTTGAAATATGTTTATATAATTGTAAGTGCACACCAACACAATTATGGGGCCGGTGTGTAGGAGCCATTTTTTATGTTGTGCAGGTATTTGTTTTTCCACTAGGGGAAGTATATTTCAGTTACTTTCTTTTACCCCAAACCTTGCCCCAGCTGTTGTTGATCAGAAGTGTTGATTAGTTTGAGTGGAGTGGTGGTGGAAGACACACACAGTTTTTACACGGCAGCCAGAGAAACAGTAGAATCTCTTTTTGTTCTGTCAATTTACCTTATCCTTTTTGTTCAAATAAACGGGAACCTCACCCAAAGATATTACTTTTACAAACTTTTCTTTTTTATTCGCTCTGGAGTCGAGTCAAGAACGAACCATCCCAAACCACCACAGGTGACAAGTTTTGTTTTTTGAATAGTCACCACAGGCAGGATTACACAAAAAACTACTGAACAGATTTCCACCAAACTTGGATGGAGGATGAGTCTCAGCCCAGAAGAGACCACACTAACTTTTAGGTTTGGGACGGATCCAGGAATTATTTTTTCACTTTGTTAACGTTGAGAGATAGACCGTATTTTGGTATTTTCGTTAATTTCTCGGGGAATAATGTTTGGATCTTGGATCAGGCATATTTAGGTGGTATTTATGAGTGAGTATAAAAGGAGACTGTTGGGCATTGGTGGAGGTATGCGCTCTACTGTGTGCCATTCTAGTGTTCATAATGGATCTTCAAACAAACTAGCAGCCTGAATCTATGAATGAATGTCTTTTAATCGACTAAGATATCTCAACAACTATGTGATGGGTTGCTGTGAAATTCTGTACAGACATTCATGATCCACAGAGGATGAATCCTGTCAACTTTGAAATTTTACTCTAGCGCCACCACGAGGTGAACATTTGTAGTTTTTGAGTGAAATATCGCAATGCTATTGGAGAATTAGTATAAAATTCCTGACGTTCGTGTTCCCCTCAGGATGAATTTTAGTAACCTTGGTGATCAGCGCCATCCTCAGGTCAACATTTTAACATGTCCAGTACTTTGGTTTTGGGCTGCAACTAGCGAGAACTTTCAATATCAATTAATCCGGCAATTATTTGATTATCATTGAGTCTAAAATGTGAAAAAAATTTGAAAAGTGTCCAAAACCTCAAGACTCTTCATACACGACAAAGACAAGCAACAAATTCTCACATTTAAGAAGCTGGAACCAGAAATTGTTTGATATTTTTTGCCTAAAAAATGATCTTTTATCAAAATGTTGGTGATTAATTTCCTTCCGATTGATTGCAGCTCTGCTTTGGTTTAAATTTAAATACCTGCAGAACTAATGTCATTCCCATCAGCCTAAGTTTTGCTTTGTGTTTACTGCTTTCTAGCTAATTTTAGCATGCTAACACACTCAAGTGAGATTGTAAACATGTTAAACATTATACCTGCTAAACATCAGCATGTTGACATCGTCACTAGGAGCATGTTAGCATGCTGACATTAGCATTTAGCCCAAAGCACCGCTGTGAGCTGCTAGCATGGCTGTAGACGTTTTTGCATTGATGAGATAAAGTGATCTGTCAGGTGTCTCATGCTGGATTCATTTTTATCAATAAATAGTTTAACATTTGATTCCCTCTGATAAGTGTACCGTATGCTGATACATATCTTTATTCTGATTATAAAATTACAATGAAGGAGAAAGAATCTCACTGTCGCTTTGCTGTAAACCAAATCTACACATCCTCACTCATGAGGCTGATTTTGAATCTACCTTTTGTTGGTTTTCTGGTACAACTGTGTGTACTTTGATTTATAAAACATATCTGCCAGTAAATAATTACATAAACTGATTCTGGATCAGAATCATCTTTTCTCACACGACTGAAGTTGCTGTGTTTTCTGTTGCATTTCATTTTTCTCAACCTCTTTGAGGCGTAAAGCCGTCAGTTTGAACCCTTGGACTTTTAATGAAAACAAGTTGTTGTTGTTGTTGTTGTGCTGCTGAGCTCCAGGCTGCTGTCTCCAGTATCAGACTGTGCTTGGCTCATCTCGACTGTAAATGTGTGGAAGTGAACGCAGGTCAGCTGAAAGAGTTCAGCTAATGTTCCCTGAATGTCGAGACTGACTCGTCCAGTTCCTCCAACCTCCCCCACAGATAAATGTCCTGGAGCTCAGTGAAGAAGAATCTCTTCCTTCTTGTGTGAAGTTAAGTTTTTCTCTCTATCTTTGTGTTGCAGCTTTCCGAGAGACAACCCTCCAGTGAAGATGAGACCATGGTCCCGGTACTAACCTCCAGAAAAGCCAGCGAACTCCCCGTCAACGAAGTAGCGTGTGTCCTGCAGGTACGGTGTCGTCAGACCGGGATACACAGCTGTACCTTAACTGTTCTTCAGTCTGGAGCATTTTTACAGCATAATGCCTCATTGTGCAGATGATTTATTATTGTTTAGTAACTTTAAAGCTGCAACATGGCAGCCTTTTGATTTCATGCTCTAAACAAATAGGTGGAGCATATCTCCAGAGTAACTGCAAATTGCTGCGTAACTGTAGCTGCTGTTAGTTAGTTAGCTCAATTAGCCTTGCAAGGACTGGGGGAGTGATGGCACTCAAACTGCTAGCATAGTTGTTTGGACCGGGATGGGGCAGAGCTAGCTGGCTAACTAATACACAGACATCATAATGACTGTTACTGTTATTTCTTCACATCCTGTGGATAATTTTTGTCATTTTTTTTGTTTTCAACAAAAATTCTTACATATTGCACCTTTTAAGTTATGTTGCATTGAGACAACAATTTTGATTTTGTTCATAGCACTTTACACCAGTCCTAAGTCCAAAGTGATCATTTTGACCAAATTATAATTAAAAATAGTCTTGAAAGTAAAGAACCGTCACTGTTTTGTTTAAACGCTCTGAGCGATAAAATGCAAAACAACTTCTTTTGTCGTTCATGTTGCAACATTACACACATGAACACACCGAAGTTGGTACATCGACTTCCCAACTCGGGAAGTGAGACAATCTAAGAAGTACATGAACTCACTGTTGGGTGACTCACACACACACACACACACACACACACACACACAGCTGTGTGGAAATGAGGTGTTATATTTGGTGTCAGGAAAAAAAATCAATATCCTCATTCATCATTGATCCCTACATTGGCATTGAACTGCCTCCTGTTTATTCAGTAAAGGGTGCTCTACAGTAAATCTGTGGCAGGGCCAGTTAACACCTGCAAGGCCAGCTTGTGTCGGAGACTTGGCAGTGAAGTTGTTGTGTTGCTGCTGACAGGCCGACCTGCAGTTGGGTCTGACCCAGGAGGAGGTGAGCAGGAGGCGAGCCTACCACGGCTGGAACGAGTTCGACATCAATGAAGAGGAGCCGCTATGGAAGAAATACATCTCACAGGTAACGGATCACATTTATAAGATCCTGTTAATGTGTGCAGACAAAATAAAACAAGGCTGGAACTGATCACAAGGAGGAAAACTGTGAAAAAAGTCATATAAAGCCTTGTGACGCTCCAGAGGAAGCTGCATGTAATCTGATAAATTGTCTCCAGTGATGTCACTCAGTGACTCAGTTGCATGGTGGGTAATGTAGGCTCCAGGTTTTGAAAAAGAAAGAGAATGTGTAGAGTAAATAAGGTGATATCTCTGGCTCTTCTAAATCGGTTTTGATCATTCGTTTATCACAGTGTTAAAGGAGTGAGATGCTTTTCAAAACTTGGTGCCTACATTACCCACAATGCAACTTCACCAGATCACTGGAGGCACTTTATCGATTGAGTTACCCTTCAAATGTGACCGGTGGCCCAAAAGATTTCACAGTTATCGATTATTTGTTTTTCACACCGCATGAAGCCGACGGTCTGACAGCGAGCTGTGTGGTCTCACTGCTGTCGGGACTGGAAACGAGTACTGGTTTACAAAGTGTCCAGTCCGTCACAGTCGTTGCCTTCAGGCTTATCAATTCCTTTAATCGAGGTATGTTTTTCTGACAGTGATGCAATGATGTCAAACTCATGTCTCTACACTGCTGGAAACTTGCAAACAGAAGGAGTCATGGCTTCGTTTGAGGAAAAAACATTTAATGTCTGTAAAATGATAATTACAAGTCAGAGTGGAAGCAGCAGCAAAATGCTAAAACGTCTCTCTTTTTTCAACAAGAAGGAGCTACGAGAGAGGAGAGGAAGCAAAGCTCCAAAACATGACTTCATTTCTAAAAAGATGACAACAGAACTAGTTGTAACGTCTGTAAAGCAGACAGCAGCAATATGCTGAAACATCTTTCTACACATCACGGCCTTAACTATCAGGAATATTTGACTTTCTACGCACCAGTGCTGCTGTTTCCCAGCCGATCAGCACGACCGTTACTGAGAGTAAATATCCTGTATTATTAGAGCGTCAGAGCCCTGCAGGCAGCCTGAGCCGGTTTCTGCTTTGACTAAGAAACCTAAACTAAATTTGTGCAAATATTTTCTCTACACATTTAACATATTGAGAACCGGTTTAACAGTTTGCACACAGTCACAGACATGTCTTTTCTTTTCTTTTTTATCCGTTTCTTCAGAAATAGGTGTCTTTAACACTGGGGACGCTGAGGACATGTCCCCAACACTTTTTGAAATGGCTGATTTTGTCCCCATCACTTTTAAAGGCATAATTTAAAAAAAAAAATGTCCTGGAAAAAAGCATCTCTTGCACCAAGAAATCTTAACTAACACATGAGAATACATGAATTTTGAATGTGTTATTATGTACACATTGAAGACTGTTTAAAACACTTTTTTTTTTACATCTAAGCTCTTAAACATGGCATTGATACTAAAAACCTGTATAGGCCTAAATTTTATTTCCCCACGAAAACCCAATTATAAATCAGTAAGAGAATCAAAACTATAAATCAGATTCAGTAACATATCGACTCCAGTTTGTCTTCACACTCTAATCTGACAGTTTTCACGTTGCTGCTGATTAAACAGACGAGTCTCAGGAAGCTTTGACACATCCAGCAGCAGCAGCAGCAGCTCCAGGATGAAGCTAACATACTATTTTTATCTTGAGCCTGATAACTTGTCTGCAGGCTCGTCATGCTCCACAGTGTCATTGTTTGCTCATGGAAACACAATGTCAACTCACTCAGTGTTCAGAGGAAACTGTAAGTGTAATTACCAGAGCGGTTCTGTCTGTTTTATATAGTGCATCATGTTCATATCTCATACGTTTTTATATTTAATATGAATAAGTGAGTGATACGTTTTGTGTGTGTCAGCTCAAATGTATGTAGACTACACATTAAGACAACAACATGAAGCTGCCAGTGCGACATGTGTTTTATTGAAAATTGGGTGAATTGAGGGAAATATACACAACAGTTACAGAAGATTAAACACATTTTTAACCCACTCACACTGATTTTTGCAGAGTGCCTTAACTTTTACCTCTTCGTGTGTGATTTCCTTGAAATTAAATATGAATCACCTCCTAAATTTGAAGGTTAGAATATGAAAGTACTAAACGGTATCAGGCTCCTCAAGGGCCCTTTAAAGTCGAGCTCAAATGAAAAATGCCTTTAACCATCTAAGATCACGATTTAACATAAATGCCTGAAAATCTACCAAAAAATTTATCCATTTGTACTTTTCATTTTCATTTAGTCGTCCTTTTATCTGCCATCAGAAATGCAGAAGTAAATCACACTCTGCTTTGTTTTCGTAGTCCACAAATCATTTCTGGAGCTTCACAGTAAAACAGAGTTGCAGCATTCTGCTAAACAACTGAAGCAGCTGGAGATGATTTAAAACAGAGAAACAACCAGAAATAACAGATCATGGTATGAAAGACAGTATGTTGCAAAACTTATTTTGGTTGCTGTATCTTTTGGCTCACTAAACTTCAACATCGTGTTTCCTTATGTAATGACTAAAGACGTAGACACATTCAATCAGATTTAATAAGTATGTAACAGTGCAGAAAAACAGGACGAAGCAGACGAGAGGGAGACGTGGCCGATGTTTTCTCTCACATGTGTTCATGTTTGTATTACACCTCTGTAATGATAGCAGTAGTAGTTGTCATCATCACAATAATAATAATGGTAATAGTTAAAACCAGAGTTACAAGGTGCTGTACAAAGAAAACATGGACAGAAAAACTGAGTGAAAGCACGCAGATGGTTTTATTCATTAGGAAGAATGACTAGTGGAAACGTTATACCAGGAGAGGTGAACGTTATACCAGGAGAGGTGAACGTTATACCAGGAGAGACGAACGTTATACCAGGAGAGGTGAACGTTATACCAGGAGAGGTGAACGTTATACCAGGAGAGGTGAACGTTATACCAGGAGAGGTGAACGTTATACCAGGAGAGGTGAACGTTATACCAGGAGAGGTGAACGTTATACCAGGAGAGGTGAACGTTATACCAGGAGCGATGAACGTTATACCAGGAGAGGTGAACATGGACTCAGTCAGACTGGAGCAGTGAAATAATGGAAGCAGCCGGAGGGAAGTTTTTTGTTGCTGGTCTGTTTTGTCCACATGAACTCTGACAAGGACAGAAACTGCTGCTGTTGAGCCGAGCAGCCGGAGGAGGGGAGGGGAGGAGAGGAGAGGAGAGGAGAGGAGAGGAGAGGAGAGGAGAGGAGAGGAGAGGAGAGGAGAAGAGAGGAGGGGATGAGGGAGGGAGGAGAGGAGGAGGAGGGGGGAGAGGTAGGAGAGGGGAGGAGGAGGAGAGGCGAGGCCGCTGTGAGCAGCAACAACTCAGAGGTTAAATATAGAAAGGCAGCAGGAGAGGAGGAGGGAAAGGAAGAATACGGAGGACACAAGGAAAGGAAGTGAGGATGAGACTGAAGGTTTGTTTCTTGTCACCATCAGCTACAATCTGTCAGGTTTCCATGTAGAAACCGTTCACACTTGACCTGACAGGCCTGAGAGCGACTTGTTTTCACTCGTGTCTGTCTGTTTGTTTGTTTGTCAGCAGGATTAAACAAAAACTACAGAACGGATTTCCAGGAAACGAGGATGAAACTCAGGCCAGAATAAACACCATGAACTTTGGTGCTGGTCCTGGTAAAGGGACAGGTCCACACATATTTTTTCACTTTCTTTAACATTGCGAGAGAGCGTCTTTTTTTCACATTACATTTGTGTTCATGTCTCAGTGAGTAACACATGGATCATAATGAAAAATACCAGATATATTAAGATGGCCGCTATCTATGAGTTTACTGCAGATCCTGGACCTGGTCCGATAGTGTTGTGGCCGGGACATTGAGCCAGACCACAGAGCGGTGTTGACAGACAGAATATACATCAGAGCTAAAGTGGCACATTTTTAAATTCATTTATTTTGTCAGCGATTGGACTCAAAAAACACTGATGCAGGTAACTGATGCACTGTACATCATTAATCTACTCACTAAGACTGTTTGTTTTTATTGACACACCAACATTTACAAAAGGAGACACCTTTTTAATATTTTGAGGTTTTCGAGTATTTATGCACAAATTTCAAAAGGCTCAGAAAGTGGATTGACTCTGGCAGCTGTGAAGGAGGCAGTAATGAGTCTGAGCTCAGAGGAGTCTCTTATAACAGTTTGATTCGTAGAGCTGCTTCTTTATTAAACATTAAACAGACCAGATTAGAGGAATTCGTTGTCACGTGTCATAAAATCTTGTTGCGTGTCTCCACTTCTATGAAACATCTTTGTAGCTGCACGGACCTGCGACCCTGTAACTTGGTTTAAAGTTGGTCTCTGTCACATCACGTTGAGATGGATGAATCCTGCTCTCTGTGGATTAAACGGTGAAGAGTTAAACTTTTTTGCTGCTGCTGCGTTCAGTCGTGTCGTTGACGTGGAAACCGGGTCATTTGGATGCTGGAGCTGAAAATAGAGCTGGGACTGTTGGCCCGCTTCACTCAACGATCTCCGCCTTTTCGCTACGGATGACTGACACTTGTTTCAGCCGGTCCATACATCATAGCAAACACACACGCATGTATATCTGTCTTTGTGAGGACATAACTCGTACTCGAGACCCCTGATAGAAATATGATACTGAAACTAAACATCCCAGTAAGTTTCAAAATGTCCTCACTGGGAAAGTGTTCCCACTTTCTAAACCTGTCCTCCCTTCATGCCCTCATCTCCCAAAGGAATTACAGAATTTCCCAAACTGTCTTCTCTTTCCTCAAATCCCAGAATGAGCTCAGTGTCGAGCAGTAAAACTCAAATCAGTCCTCACAGACGTCCTCGCCGGCTGCCCAAAGTAAGGTTCAGTTTGGATCATTTTTAATGTCATTTTAATTATGAATATTTTTGAGCACGACGGGCGAGTGACACTGGAGGTCAGACTCTTCAATCTTCAACTGCTCACAACTACAAAATACACTGTGCTCAAAACTACTATTTCTCTCTATATCATTGTTTCTCTGCTCCCCTCCCCCTGCGAGACTTATCCTCCTGTTACACAGGGTTCCCGCGGGGTCTTAAAAAGTCTTAAAAGCATTGAATTTATGAATTTGGAAATAATACCTTTAAAAGACTTGAAAAAGTCTTGAATTTTGATATCTGGGTCTTAAATTTTGTGCTGTATGCATGGATTAAAGTTCTCCGTCGCTACGACGGATTTCCGTCATTCAAACTTAACAGAGGCGACTTATGAGATCAATGTAGATCGGAGGAGAACTGTTGGCTGATTTTTATTGACAGATTGTCACACTCTACAGCCAATGGTGTCGTTAACAGCGTGTGCGCGCCTGACCAATGACAGTGTAGTGACCCACACAGGGCGGGATCTCAACACGGAGCGGCGCTAAAGTTTAGCTGCTTAGCTAGCAAGGACTCGTCGCGCTGCTACGTTATCAACTGAGTTTAGTCAGCACGTGAGAACTCGTCTGACACGGAGAGTCTCCTGTTGTGTGCTACATGTGTGAAATAACAACTATAGTCTGGACTTTGTCTGCAGTGTATCTGTGTAAACGGCTTCATTCAGCTTCTCTCCCTCCCCTCTGGCACCGTGAGTTACCATGGTTACAGGAACGCCCTGAAACTTTATAATGATGATCAATAAGAAGTTTTTGGTTAGTTTGGCTGAACAATATCATGAATGTTGCCTGATTGTAGCTCAATGCTGAAATCTTGTATTATAACATATAGAACAAAGCCTCAGAGCTTCTTTGACTATTAACAGTGTGTTAGTGATGACAGAAAGGTGATAACTCGCCATCAGACTGACAAGGCTGCAAAAGTTGCTGTTTGTATGATGTATTTTTCTATTAAACGATAAGAGGCTCCCTTTACACAATATTATTAATAATAATAATTAATGATGAGATGATGAGAAGAAGTAGAAAAATAGCTTACTGAAAAGTTCTATAGATGGTTGATTATTTGAAAGAGTAAAACTTGGCGACAGCTAATGGGGGGCAAGGTGACACCACCTCATCCCTTACATACCCACAGATTTCTGTATTTCTTTATTTATTTTATTTAACCAGTAAATCACATTAAGACATGTCTTTTGAGTACTGTGGACGTCTTTTGTTTGTTGAATAAATGAACACTCTGAAATTCAAGGATTTCATTCTTCTTTGCCGGTAGGGCCATGAAATAGGCAGAGAAATAGGTATTAATTTTTGATATGAATGGTCTTAAAAAGGTCTTAAATTTAACTTGAAGAAACCTGTAGGAACCCTGGTTACAGTCACTTGACTGCTGCTCTTACTCTAATAGTTTTAGTTTAGATTGATTCAAACAGGATCATGTGATCAACAATCTCCCATCGCCGCCTGCAGGAGGTCTGTTTTCAAAGGTTTAAGGGAACTTTGGATCCAAGAACCTTTTTGCACCTTAACAATACAATACAATACAATACAATATGTCCATTTGGTTTGTTTTTGCCCTACAAGGGAAAAAGTCACCTGATTCTAACCTAACCCTCAAAACTAAGTCTTAACTGTCAAACAGCCCTATGAAGACGTGAGGACACAGACAGGATGTCCTCACTTTGTTGGATAAAAACCTCACTATATAGTAAATACAAGTGTATACACACACACACACACACGCACAGTTGTCAGAATACAGGTCGTTGTAGTTTATTTGCCTCTAACCCAGTTCACTGATGTCTCACCTCTCTCTCTCTCTCTGCAGTTCAAAGATCCTCTCATCCTGCTGCTGTTGGCGTCGGCCGTCATCAGCATTCTCATGCACCAGTTTGATGACGCCATCAGCATCACTGTGGTACGTTACTCCTCACACTACAGCCGCACACTCCAGTCGTTCATCGCTTCTGTTTTCTTCCCCCGAGAGCTTTTTGTACAGTTTTGAGTAGAAGCAGCAGTTTATGGCAGCATCGTCAGTGGAGGAGATGAAGATCCATGCTGGAAAATCTCAGTTGGAGCCTGTTAGATGTTAGAATATAACACGGGGAGTGTTGTTGCAGCAGTTCATCATAACATTGATAATGTGAAGGATAAGAGAAGCACAGAGGAAAACATTAAAGTTGCACAGTAGTAGCTGCTTTAAGAAGATAAGAGGAATATATAAGTTGAACTACACTGTGTGCGTTACAAAGACATCTCCCTGCGTGACATCGCAGGCTGAATGATCCTTTCAAAATAAAAGCACCGGCCATAGAAAACAACTATTAGCATTACAAATTAGCATGCGAGACAAAAGAAGACTTGTAGGCTGCAGAGATGATAAAAATGAAGCTGTGATATCTTCAGAGAGACTTGCATCATTATACTGTTTGTATATGAGTTGTGTGCATGAAGATTGTTGTAGATGGTTTTTTGTTTAAGAGTCGTTTAAACCATTTCATCTGTTTAATTAAAACCTGTTGTAGTCTTGCGATCTGTCACTTTGAGAAACTATTGCAACAACTATACATTGTGGCTTCTCTCTGTTCTTAATATGGAGTCAGTCGTGGCTTTTATTGTTCAGGTCTTGGTTGGTTTTTAGCACCTTCTTGCCTCTTTCACATACACTGCCAAGAAAAACACCACTGTCCTTGAAGTTTTCATGTTTTATTGTTTAACAACAGTGATTCAAAGTAGATTTAATGTGAATTTAATGTGTCGATCACACGAAAAGGCCCTTTAAGGTAGGTAAAAACAGATCTCTACTGACAGGATTTGGAAGAAAGTTGTCATAGTTGTAAAGACAAAATATTATAAAAGAAAAGGAGAATAAAGATGAAATATTATGAGGAAAAATACGTTTTCTCAGAAACAAATATTCGTATCTCATTAATAAAATCAATATATTATTAGAAAAGCAAAAAAGTCATTATTTTGATGAAAGAAATTTAAGAAAAAGTATTTATATTTAGTTTGGGCGGAAAGTTGTATTTTTTGAGAAAAAGGTACAATAAGAAAGTCAAAGTATTTTCAGATACAATTTTTAACATGTCATTAATAAAATGAAAATATGAGAAAAGTCTCAATATTTTGAGAATGAAGTAAAATATAATATCATAAAAGTTTTTTGTATATTAAAAAATCACAACTTTATGTTAATAAAGTCAAAATATTACCAGAACAATGTTGAGGATTAACAGAATATGAAGCAGCAGGTGAATCTGTCAGTGCTCAGATTTCAAACCAGATGTTTCTCAGCAGCAGAAGATTCAGTCAGCTTCAGGTGCTCTGCTGGTGTCGGTGGTGATGTTGAAGTTTAACCAGCTGCTTCTCTGTTTCTCCTCTGTCTGTCTTTGTTTCGTTCTCAGGCCATTATTATAGTCGTGACAGTTGCTTTTGTGCAGGTGAGACCATGATGATAAATGTTTCTGATAAATGTGAAAGACTTCATGAGACGACAAACAGTGAACAGATGCTTGCTGTGTGTGTGTGTGTGTGTGTGTGTGTGTGTGTGTGTGTGTGTGTGTGTGTGTGTGTGTGTGTGTGTGTGTGTGTGTGGGATATCTTTCTATGTGTACATTCATGAATTTTGCACGGCTCCAGCTGTTTGTTTGTCTGTCTAACTCTGCGTTGTGTGTCGTCTGTGTGTAGGAGTACCGCTCAGAGAAGTCCTTAGAAGAACTGGGGAAGCTGGTGCCTCCAGAATGTCACTGGTGAGAGCTGAATCCATCCTCCTCCTCCTCTTCTTCTTCTGCGGTTACAGCACGTTAATCTGGTTGAGCTTCAGTTCCTAAAAGAAATATAATACATGCTTAAGAAGAAAAAGAAAAAAGCAGCAGATCTTTGGAAAATGTTCTTTTTGTTTCACAGATGACATAAACATAAAAATTACCAGATTCATTTACGTTGCTCTACATACAAACAGGCTGCGACCATTTCTGAAGACAAAACTGGTCAGGAGCTCCTGCGCGACCAGCAATTAATTCCCCCTGTAACTTTGTTTTTTAACCCTGTGAGCTCTGAATACAAATGGTCCACCAGTGCCGACATCGATATCTTTATATCTTATCTTATATCGATCTTCTTTATTTCTTGGAATATCTTAAAATGCTTCACATCCCTGAAATCTGTACAACCTGAGCTTAAAGGTCATGTAAGTCAATAAATAATAATTAACGATAAAAGTATTGACATTATGTCATAAATTAAAAAGTTATAAAATTCTGTCCTTTTTTCAGGATTCTACTAAATAAAAACACAAAACATATTGATCCAAAATATTTCTTAATGTAGAAACATGAACAAAATGTTTCTGAACACTCTTCAACTTATTTGAACTATATAATTATTTTAGTTTTTGAGATATGTTAATTTTTATGAGCAGAGTACGAAGACGTTTTGATAGTTTCGTCTACAACAGAAAAACAGTGCTTACATGTGTATTATTTTCTGAAACATATCTCCTTCTTCATCACAATAAGACTTTAATAAGACTCATCGTCTGTGTCCATAAAATACAACAAAATAAAATGACACTTGAGTTTTCTTAGACATCCGCCTGAACGTTGACGTTTGTCTTCAAACTAACTCCTCGATTTACACTTCAAATAACAGCTGGCAGAAGGAACAGCTGCTCCTTCACCTGGCAGAGCACACACACACACACACACACACACACACACACACACACACACACACACACACACACACACACAGATCAAACTGAGCTGAACCTGTGACAGCAGGCCTGTAAGCTGAGAAGATCTCGTGGTTGAACAATCAGCAGCAGATCAGCCTTGTTTGTTTTTCTTCACATCCTCCCTCCATCTCTCTCTCTGTCTCTCTCTCTCTCTCTCTCTCTCTCTCTTTCTTTCTTTAAGTAGCTTTAAAGGTATTTTATGACCTTCCTCTCATCAATAATATCAATATATCAATAAATATAGAGCTCAGTTACAACAAATAAACCTCTTATCGTCTCCTGTTGTTGGTCGTGTGTTTGGAAAGTTTCTCTCCTGTTTCTTGGGTTTTGATTTACTTTGAATTGTTGTGAAATGTGAGTTCATTTTGTTTTTCTGGTGGATGCTGGTTTGATAAAAGAAAAATTAAATGTGTGTCTCTCAGTGTCAGGGAGGGGAACCTGGAGCACCTGCTGGCCAGAGAGCTGGTTCCTGGAGACACCGTCTGTCTGTCGGTGGGAGAGAGAGTCCCGGCAGACCTCCGCCTCTTCGAGGTACACAGTAACACACACACACACACAGTAACACACACACACACACACACACACACAGTAACACACACACATGTAAGGCACACCAGTGTTTAAACATCAGCCCTCTGGCGGTTGTTGTGATGGTTTTTCCACTGGGTTTCCTTTATTCATGAAGTCCAGATTTATTGAGCATGAATATACATTTTTCCAGGAACACACCGTTTACACACGTTCTGTCACCTGAAGGCTGCTCAGCACAACCACGGTACTGAGCTTTAATTCACAGCTTCCACTTCCTATAACTGTCCAGAAAGGAACTGATCTGAGAGTGAAATACTAAAGCAAGAAAAAAAACTGCCCGTAATAGATAATGAGTTGATACAGTTTAGTCCTGTTCAGCTGATGAACTTCTGGTTAATTAATTCCAACTAGTATAACCTCGGCCTTGTTCAGACCTGGTGATTCGATCACAGGGGGACAGCTCTGAGTCGAGGCGTGAATGAGACGCCACATTCAGAGGTTGTCTGGACCACATTGAAGGACCACCTACTCAACTGACGTCCTCTGTGGAGGAAGAAGAAAAAAGAGCCACAGCAACTGACACACTGTCTGATCTGCTTCACTGTGATGTAGATGACATGTTTGTGCTCTCTAACCTGCCAGTGTGAGCAGCAGATGTTGTCTGTTTCAACTGATCCAACCACTGAACCAGTAACCACAACATCACCAGACTCCCTTAACAAATGTAGTGATTTAAGAGTTGTTGAGTTAAAACAAACTTTATAACGTAGTGAAACTCTGTCTCTGACAGATTCTGAATCATTGTCTCCTTCTTGTAAATTCAGCATTAAATGAAAACAGTAAGTTGTGTGTTTCCTTGTAAAAAGTGTCAGTTTGTGGCAGCATGGCTGCACCAGCCTGTCTGCTTCTGTGTCTAAAGTGCTAAAGTCTGACCTGCCAACATTTAGCAGCTGTTTGAACACACTGTTTACACTGATTTCACCATTTACACTCAATTTATGAAAGAAGAAACATTTTATTGATGCTAAACATGTCACATTTTACAGATACACTAAACAGTAACCAGTATAGGCTACTTCTTTGTCCCCAGACTCCCTTAACAAATGTGTCAGTTTAGTGAGTTGTTGAGTTGGAGACACTTTATAAACTTTGTGAAACTCTGTCTCTGACTAATTCTTCATTATTTGTTCCTTCTTGTAAATTCAGCAACTGAATTTACAAGAAGATCTGATCACAAGTGTTAATACCAGGTCTGCTCAATGTGCAGAACTGTTGAAAAATGAACTCAACAATAACTACCAGCCTGAAGCAGAAGGACATATCTGAATATAAAGACTCAGTGAAGTCCTTCTTTCTGTGTTTATTGACCTGAGTGTCTCTCCTCCACCCTCTCAGTCCACCGACTTGTCTGTGGATGAGTCCAGTCTGACGGGGGAGACCACCCCCTGCTCCAAGTACACCTACCACCAGCTACCCTCCACCAACGGAGACATCGCCTCCCGCAGCAACATCGCCTTCATGGGGACGCTGGTGCGCTGCGGCAAAGCCAAGGTACCAGCTGGATTATTATTAAATATCCTTTCTTTAAAGTATATTTCTAGTTTATATTTGGTTCCTTGTTTAATATTTCCAGTTTGTGGTAATTTCAGGTTTTAATCATCTTCTATCAGACTCTCTGAAAGATACAAATCAAAAGACAGAAGGAAACAGAAGTTCATGTTAAGAGTTTCAGAGTTTTTGAGAACTTAAGTGTCCTGTTTACTTGTTCTTGGTTTGGTTTTATTCTTTTATAAATGCACACAAATATTCACAAATTTTCCCCAAACAAAAAAAGACACAGATTCAACATTGGTCCTGGAGATGCAGAATTAAACAGTATAAAAATAAAATAAGATTAATATCACGTGACACAAACATGGTGCTGTGCTTGTTCCTCAGGGCATCGTCATCGGAACCGGAGAGAACTCAGAGTTCGGGGAGGTCTTCAAGATGATGCAAGCAGAAGAGGTACGTTCTCCTGCAGGTTATCTGAATGTACATTTACCTTTGACTCCATGACTTACAGTTGCTCAGACCAAAATGTTTAAACCACTGAATGAATATGATAAAAAGAGGTAAAGAAAGTTCAAAGCACCGCAGTTAAAAACAGACAGAAAACAAAATTTCCAATTATATATTTCAAGCAGATGTGTTTCAGGCTGTGTTTCTCTGGCTCCTGGCTCAGACCGCAGTCAGTCAGTGATCGATGTAATTATCACATCCACTCATGAAAACGTTTGATTCAACAATCCGTCTCCTGTTCGTGTCGTCAGGCTCCTAAAACACCGTTACAGAAGAGCATGGACCTGCTGGGGAAGCAACTCTCGCTCTACTCCTTCGGCATCATAGGTTTGTTGCTTTGATTTCACTCATCCGTCGTCTATCAGCCTTCATCCTCATCGTCTCCACATCATGTGTTCACTCTGTGTTTCCTGTGCTGTGTCTCAGGAGTCATCATGCTGGTGGGCTGGCTGCAGGGGAAGAGGATCCTGGACATGTTCACCATCGGTGTCAGGTAGCCCGAAATCCACTCGACTGATGTTTTCTCATGTGTGTTTGGTAAATGATTAAACTCAGGTCGCCTCTCTTATCAGATTATAACTGACTGACCTTTGTCATGGCGGACATTTTGACCCTTCACATGTAGGTGTTTTTTTTTAAATGCTGCATTTCCTTCAGGTGTCGCAGACGTAGGGACCTGGTTTATTTTTTCAGGAAGCTGCACTGACTGTCGTTTCCTCTGAAACACAAACGTGTTTTTGCATTTCTGTTTGTGTACGGATGGAAAAACTTTCCCTCTGCTTCTAGTCTTGATGTTAAGTTAAGCTAAGTTAATCAAGTCCTGATACCAGCTATTATTTACCACCCACATGAGAATAAAATCCATCTGAACATCTCACTCTCAGAAGACTACGAAACTTCACCTGATTTTCCATCAGCATGAGGGCGGAGATGATGACTAGATTTTACTTTCTGGGTGAATTGTTGCTTTAATACTGTCTCTGTGTGACTCATTGATTCCTACTGAAGATATAAACCTTTAAAAACTCCCCACAAACAGAGTTTAATCTGTAAAAAGGTTCAGTATCATCAAACGGTTCAGAAATATAAAAACACAGTTTGTGGTTTCGGAGGAAACAACAGTGCAGCTTCCTGAAGTCTGTCATCAGGTTTGGCACCATCGTGCCAGTAAATACAGCTACTTAACGGGGCTCGAGATATAAAATATATAAATGCAGACCGTGCAGTTGAAATAAACAAACAACACTGACAACTTCAATTAGTAATCCTACGTATCATTATTTACTTTTGATGTGGACCCAGTTGTGACGGATCTCATATTAATCTAATAAAACAATATGATGTCTCAACTTAACTTGTGTGCCTGCAGTGATGTGTGAACAGTTGTATTGATAACTGATCACCGATCACCTCTCCTCTCCTTCAGCCTGGCAGTAGCCGCCATCCCAGAGGGTTTACCCATCGTGGTGACGGTGACGCTGGCGCTCGGCGTGATGCGCATGGTGCAGAAACGAGCCATCGTCAAGAAGCTTCCCATCGTAGAAACTCTGGGTGGGTTCATCACAAAACACTGTTTTACATCACAAATACAACACAGCAGATTCAATTTAATGTGTGACTGATGGACATGATCACAGCTGGATGTTATTGCCACCACAAGAGCAGGTTTCTGACTCATGAAGAGCATTTAAAGATTCAGTTTTTAACAGAAATGAAGTGAGAGAACTCACTCACGAACCTGAAAACTACTGTTTATTTGGCTCCTCAGTCAGTAAATATTCCTAAAACAACACAACAGATGAAAGTCAACAGATTATACAAGCAGATATGCTTCAGTCAGTTTCATCAGATGCTTCTTTTCTTCTAGTTGTTGATGTTTAGTCCAAGTTGTGTGTGTGTCTGTGTGTGTGTCTGTGTGTGTGTCCGTGTGTGTGTGTGTCTGTGTGTGTGTCCGTGTGTGTGTGTGAATGTGAGTGACTTCCTGTTAACATTCCTGCTGTGCTTTGCTCCGTCAGGCTGCTGTAACGTGATCTGTTCAGACAAGACGGGAACTCTGACCAAGAACGAGATGACCGTCACTCAGCTGTTCACGTCAGACGGACTCCACGCTGAGGTCTGAACCCCCCTTCATCATCATCATCATCATCATCACTCATCATCATCATCGTCATTCAATCAGCACTGGAGTTTAGATTTGAACCAGTTCTAAGTTTAATTTCTAAACTAGAGCCTCCACCAAGGCACAACAGTCCCCTTTGATTCAATCAAGAATAATCCAACATTGAATAAAACATTGAAATCCACTAGACCTGGGTTTACGATCCATACTCACTTATAGATACCAGCCACATGAATACACCTGATTTTTTTTCATCAAGATCCATGAATTACTGTCAAAAAACATCCTATATCACAATGTTTAAGAAAGCGGGAAAACATTCCTGGATCCACACCAAAAGTTAATGTGGTCTGTTCTGGGCTCTTATGGAAATCCCTCCCGTAGTTGTGGTGTGATCCTGCTGTCAAACAAACAAACAAACAAACAAACAAACAAACAAACACAACCTCCTGGACGGAAGTAAAAATGTGACAGTTAATATGATACAACGCAGAGGTTACATGTGTTTCTTGATCATTTTAATCACCTGTAACTGCAAATCTTTCCCATTTTAATTTCCATACGTTTAACAATCGCAGTTCTAGTCGAGGCAAGTTTATTTATGTTGTCTCATTCAGACAGAAGTTAATTCAAAGTGCTTAAGGAGCCTAGAAAAAGATGAAAATAAGACATTAAGAAAATCTTTAAAAAAAAAATGTTAAAGGCTGTTTAAAACAAAGAAAACATTAGCAAAGAAACTGTTAAAGAAATTTCAGATTTTTCATAGACTAAACAGGCCAACGACCAGCTGTCTGTATGAGGGAAATGTTCTGGTGACACAGAACATGTGAGTCTGACGCATCAGAGGTAATAACTGTTTGTGGTGTTAAAGTCAGTTTGATGTTGGCGCTGTGGGAGAAGAAGTTAGTTCTGGATCAGAGATGTAACGATCCGGGTTTTAGGATTATAATGCACTAATTTATGTTGTTATGTTTTGTTGCATTTTGTCCACACAACATTTCTGTGTTGGCTTTTGCTTCAAACAGTTTAAATGATACAAAACAAAATCATAAATAAAAATAAACAAGACGTCAAGTTAAAGTTTAGTTTTTAGAAAAAAGTAAAGAAATAAATTCAGAGCATCTCTTGAGGGGATTTTATGTCATAATTGATAAATGATGTAATGTTTCCTTTCCTGTTTTGTTTCCGCTGGTTGACTTTGTACTGAGAGCCTCTTAACTCGCCACCACCATGTTCTGAGAGTGGGAACAGAAACACTCGGTGTTGATGAGCCTTTATGGTGACAAAGCTTTGACTTTAATCTGTTAATCACTGAACCTCTGAAGTGTTTCTGTCTCTTAGATTCCTCATCTTTCTTACACATGCTCAGATTAACAGAAAGCTCTCTGCAGCTTGGAGAACGTACCAAATGTTTAAAAAATTTAGGATTATATTTGATCCTTTTTGCTAGATGTGAGTAATTACTAACATTAATAGCTGTGGCTCGATATGGAGACACTCTGAGAAATGAGATTGCTGCTGTACTGTGGCGTCTGTACCTTCAGAGACCGGACCGACCCACTTCCTTCCTCCCAGAATCCCAGCTGCCATACTGGAAAACTGGGTCAGGTGACTGAGGACCAGGAGACATGCCTGGTTTTAATTTGATGGCTCCTTAATGACACAATAATGTGACCTGTTAGATCAGTGTTTTATGACCGACGTGGTGCTGCACAAAGGCTGTGTAATAAATTAAACACTAATGTGCATCAAAGTAGAAGAAGATGGCGATTAACACACCTGTCACCTGGTTCTGTCTTTCATGTGAAGAGGAACATAAACCAGCTTTTAAAATCTGCAGTGGTTCAGATGATTTTGTTATTAGCAGACAGATTCATTAGAAGATAAGTTTTACCGACTTGCTCATTTACTCGTTTACCTGTGATGTCGTGTTACAGGTGACGGGTGTCGGCTACAACGGAGCGGGAGAGGTTTTACTGGACGGAGAGATCGTCCACGGCTTCTCCTGCCCTTCAGTCAGTAAGATCGTGGAGGTGAGTGAACAAACATCTGAAATAATTGATGTTTAAAAAAATTCCTTACAGGGTCAGAATCCACCACGACAGTATTTCATGTTCCATCACACTGAACAGGTGATTAGAAACACAAAATAACAGAGGAAATATATTGATTAATTGTGTGTGTGTGTGTGTGTGTGTGTGTGTGTGTGTGTGTGTGTGTGTGTGTGTGTGTGTGTGTGTGTGTGTGTGTGTGTGTGTGTGTTAGGTTGGCTGTGTGTGTAACGACTCAGTCATCAGGAATCACGCTCTGCTGGGACGACCGACGGAGGGAGCGCTCATCGCCCTCGCCATGAAGGTAAAGACTCAGCTTTAACTTTATTTTGTGTTGCGCTGGTCTTTTTGTGTAATACTGCTTGTATAACATCAACCTTGTAATGCACAATCAAGGTATATACATAATAATAAACATAATAATTAAATGGCCATATCAAATCTGTTCAATCGCCCAGAGCACTATAATTGTCATTTCATTGTTTATGGTTGGATAGAGAATTTATTAACCTTAATAAAACATCGTTCTCACTTTAGATCCAGAAGCTGCTAATAAAAACATCGTAAAATATGTATTAATTTTAATAAAGTAACAAAAATAGTTGAGTAAGATGACATCACAGGTTTGCAATGCTGTTATAAACAATTCCAAGAAACTCAGAGGGCCTTTATTTACCTTTTTTTTAAGCCGTCTGCTGTAAACAAGTTTCCTGTACGTGCTTCTAAAAGTTTGAAAGCGTTTCTGAAAACTTGTGTGTGGACTCTCTCCAGCCAGCTGGCACCTTGTTAAGGTTTCTGTAGTAAAAGGAGGCAGTCATGAAGAGATAACTTCTGTCTAAACTTCCTGAATCAACCGTTCCTCGTCCGTCCGTGCAGCACTTTCAACACAACCGACAGGAGTAAATAGAAACAGGCCTGTAGACATGCTGGCTGCACAGCACTGCCTCAGAAACACAGTCGACGCAAATATCTAACACCTGGCCCAGCTGACACAAACACCTGTCCCCAGCATGTACTTAATGTGCACTCTAACACACAGGTGCAGGTAACAAACATCCGTCCTCAAAGGGACAATAAAGATCCAATCAGAACGTTTCCATGACTGCAGCAGCAAACTAACATGGAGTCTGTGAGGGACGAGAATAAGAAATGGACAAGGAGAGAAGAGACGAGCAGAGCGGCCGCAGGCTGCAGCGCTCAGACTGCAGCTCACACTTGTGCTGCTGTACTATTTCCAGGTGACACAGTCCAGAACGCAACAATGCGTGAAATGGATCTTGTGTAGCTTGAAGCGTCTCCATCACAATCGTGTTTGCGTGCTTGCATGTACCACATTTCTGCCCAGAGGTTATTCCAGTGAAACTCACTGCAATCGAGCTGATTTTGTTACTGACGGTTGCGATCAATGTGCTCAGTTCAGACACGGTGCAGCATTTCCTGCAGCAGGTGTGAGAGTGCGGCTCTTTGATGTCTTCTCTCATTATGTTGTGGTCAGATTGGATGTTCAACAGGAAGGAAAGAGACTCATTCAACTCAGAGCCTGGAAATGTTCAGATGTTTCTTTACCTGTATATTCATGTAGTCAAGAAAAACCTCATCAGAAAAACTTGATCATTATGATGAATTATTTTGCTGCTGTGTTTTTGTTTTTTATTCGATACCCACTGGCTTGTTGCAGAGCCCTTAACTAGTTTGGTTCGTTTTCCTCGTTAAATTCAGTCGTGCGACAGAAGTGTTTAAGTATTTTTGCCTTTAGTAAACAGGAACTAGTCAAGTCTTCATGAAACAAAGATCCCCCAGTGGATTCAGACCAGTTTCATCCGAACAGAAACAGTCTGGAGTCAAGAAAGAAAGTAGTTCAGCTACAGAAAGCAAAGTTTTCTATCTACTTTTTAAAACTTCACATCAGGAGGGTGACTGCGGTCTCACATACACACACACACACACACTTCCTTCCATGTGAAAATCTTGTTAGCGGGTCAAAGAGAACAGTGTCCACCATGTTGCATCATCTCATTCTGAAGATTAATCTGAGTCTGAAGGATGAAGAAGACTCGAACAGACATCATCTTCATCCTCTTCTTCTTCTCGTTTCTTAGCGCCCGAGGCAGAGCGCCCGTCCTCCGCCTGCCCTTTACTGGTGTAACTGGGGAGATGAGTCAGACAGCTTTATGTATGACCATGAATAAATGAGCTCAGCACACATTAAAGCACGCTGAGCTTTAATTTTTAATTTAATATTTTAAGTTTTGATTGCTGCGGATGGATCAGTGCACTCAGGGGACGAACGATCTCTTCTGTGCATCACATTTTCATATTTTAACGTCTCAAACTGGTTTTACTTTAATGTGAAGTGATTGTCGGGAGCTCAGTGAGTCGTCCACCGAGGACCAGGCGGCACTGAGTCACTGAGAAATTACACAGTACAGAAGAAAGTACTGTTTGTTCCTCATCAGTGTTTGGCTTCAAGCTGCAGTTATTTACTGGAGGTGCACCGATCGATCAGGCCATGACCGGTGATCAGTCAGTGTCAGATTACTAAAAGAAAGAAAGAGAATATTTCATGTCGTTAACCTGCGTAATGTCACATCTGTGTTAACCTTCTTTGACTGACAGGATCATTAATGCACATGTGCAGAACGGATCGGGTACTGACGAGCCTGTTAGCATGCTGATGTTAGCATTTAGCTGAAAGCACAGTTGTGTCTGATCCAGCTGTGCGTCTGATCCAGCTGTGCTCGTGTCTTCCAGATGGGGCTGGAGAGCCTCCAGCAGGAGTACGTCCGCCTGGAGGAGCATCCGTTCACCTCGGAGCAGAAGTGGATGGCTGTTCGATGTGTTCACCGAACGCTGCAGGTCAGCATGTTCTCCACCTGTCATCACTAACGCAGAGAGAGACTAATGTTTGTTCTTAGATAAACTCCAAACTCAGACGGACAGTGAACACTGATATTCAAATCCTCTGAAACTTTCTTTCTCTCGGCCAGCTTCGATCTGATTCAACGCTGTTTTGAAGAGTCATTTCTCCCTTTGGAGGAAAATTGTAAACAAATTTATGACTTGATTCAACCAAAAAACCATTTGTGTAATTGGTCCAGTAGTTTTATTCCTTCACTGACGAATCAATCAAGACGTTACAAAACCACAGAGTATTTTTACATTAGTGATGAGAAGTCAGAGATGTTTCCAGTAATGACTAATTACTAATAGCTCTGATAATGACCATAAAAAATAAAACTTAAAACCAATTAGTTGACTAATGGCCTGAGAGGAAGCAGCTCCACCAGAGGTCACAGCTAATAAATAAATGATCTGCAAGTGAAATTGTTTTTGTTTTGTTTTCAGTTTGTACGTACGTCCTGTTCTTATGAACGTGATTTCTCAAGAACGACTTGAGGGAATTTCTTCAAATTTGGAACAAACGTCCACAAGGACTCAAGGATCAGCTGCTAAATATGATAATTAAGACGACATTTCACACAGACGTCTAGGATACATAAAACATAATGACATGATGACATGGTCAACTTTACTGTGACATTATAAAGTTCTACAAAAAAACACTTATGTAGCCATAATTCAGGTACAGAACGACAGATTGTGACCAGATATTGAATCTGTGTTCACCTTCAAACTGTGCTGATTGTGGAGTTTTACATTGTGTAGCTTTTACAAACGAACAAAATAAATCTCAGAGTAAAAATTACCAGTAAAAAGTAAAAAGTTGTTACTTTCTAATTAAACTCAAAGATGGAGAGCTTCATGTGACACTTGGGAATATCAGTGAAATACATAAAGAAGTTAAGGAACTTTTTTTTTTGTTATTTTTAATTTTTTTGGATTCTTGTGTCTTTAACTTTAACATGTTTGCAACTGAATGAAGCTAAACCGCAGTAAGCAATTTAAATGATTTTAATTTTTTTACCCCATTATCATCTCCCTCCCTGGATTTAAATAGTTTAATTCTGTCTTTTTTCCACAGCTATCCCTTTAAAATGATGAGAGAGAAACTATGAATCAGTTAAATTCCTGTTTTGTTGTTTTGGTTTGTTTTTATTGTGAAGGTTTTAGTTTTAACAGCAGCTCTCGGGGTGTCACGAATTCAAATCAATTGAAACGAGCAATAAATTTCGACAATCGAACTCAAATGTAGTATTGACGATGTGATCAGCTGTCAGGGCATAAAAGTGAGTCTAATAATAGTTTAGCTGTCGGTGCTGAAACTCTTTCAATCGAATCAAATCGAGACATTAAAACTGAAAATCAAATTTGGAGAATCGTGACCTGGTTAGAAAAGAAGAGACGTAACAGACACACAAACAACAGCAGTGCCGCTCGCACAGCGTTATAAACAGAATAAATAAATAAATGATTGTTTAAGGGAGAGCGGCAGTGATGCATGAGACTAAGAGGCAGACAACACGGAAATAACAGTTCACCTGAAAGAAGGAATGAATCAATCTGAACGAAAATCAAGCTGAGAGACAATTTTTGGTACAAAACTTAATTATTTCCTTCTTGTCTCTGAAAACGTTCCTTTGTTTCCCTCATTTCACTGCCAGCTGATGTAATAATGTGTTTCAAGATAAGATTTGTATCGTCTCATTACGTCCTCTGCTCCGTTCTTCACGTCTCTGTCGTCTCTCCGTCAGGACAAACCTGGAGTTTACTTCATGAAGGGAGCGTACGAGCAGGTGATCCGACTCTGCAGCTCCTACAACAGCAGAGGAAGCACACTGTCACTCAACCACCAGCAGAGGGAGCTCTACCAGCAGCAGATCAGCTACATGGGCAGCGCCGGTCTCAGAGGTAAACACCCGTCTGCACACAGGAGGGAGGCTGATGTGCTTCTTTCAGCTCATGAACACACTGAACACACTGAAACACACTGAAACACACTGAAACACACTGAGACGCCGTCTCTCTCTCTAGTTCTGGCGTTTGCGTCCGGTGCTGAGATGGGGAACTTGACCTTCCTGGGTCTGGTGGGCATCATCGACCCGCCCAGGTCCGGGGTCAAAGAAGCCGTGGGGACGCTCATCAGCTCCGGGGTCGCCATCAAGATGATCACTGGAGACTCGCAGGAGACCGCCGTGTCTATAGGTACACACAGACACACACAGACACACACACAAACATCACACAGATATCACACAGACACACACAGATATCACACAGACATCACACAGACACACACAGACACACACAGACATCACACAGACACACAGACACACAGACACACACAGACACACACAGACATCACACAGACACACAAACATCACACAGACACACACAGATATCACACAGACACACACAGACATCACAAAGACGCCACACAGACACACACAGACACACACATACACACACAGACATTAATACGTCTTTAATTTTAACCATTGGGCTGAATTGTGTCTGAAACTGGAGTCCAGGAAGCAGAAAGTCGACATTCAAGGAGAAACTCGTCTCCTCAAAACTCTCGACTCTTTTAATCATTTGTTTCCAGGAGGAGACAGAAATGTTGCAGTTTGATTTGTCTTCATTAAAATAAATCTCAGTGTTTTAATGATATGAAATGTTTCTCTGTCTGCAGCCAGTCGTCTGGGTCTCTACTCTAAAGGCTGTCAGTGTTTGTCCGGAGACGAGGTGGATCGTCTCGACCTGCAGCAGCTTTCAAACATCGTCTCCAGGGTGAGAAACACACACACACACACACACACACACACACGCACACTCATGAAATGTTCCTCTGATCAGACTAAAACTTTCTCAGATGAGACGCTCGGTGTGAGCAGAGAAATGTAAAGACAGATTCAGTTTTTCTTCCGGCTCAGAAATCGTCCCGTGTTTAAAAATGGCAGAAAATGAACAGAGTTTGGTGCTGAAAATAAACTGCAGGTGAGATTCTGTCAGCGTCTCACCTGAACCAGATCGCCCGGCGTTTAAATGAGGCTCTGCACAGAGTTACTGGTCCATCTTGCTGTCAGTCAACACTATCCGTGATGCTTTAATGACCTTTTTTCATTCTAGTCGTTGACACGTGACCTCATGAAGTCAGACTGGGTGGTGACATATTTGTAAATCTTTGCTGTTTGACTTTAGCTTTGATCTCCTGTTGTTCATCAGTTATGAGGCTGTTGTGAGCTCATAGTTGTGTTTCTGTTCTGTCATCAGAAATCACATCTGACACCTGCACAATTCTAGTTCAATGCATTTTAATCCTGCGTGTTTATATAATCCATCCATCTTGAATTCAGCTCTTGTCTGCATGTCTGTTTTTTGAAGCTAATCAGAATCTGTGAGTGGCTGATGACTGGGAGAAGTAAAGTAACAGAAGTTACGTTTTCAGTTCTTTATAGTTTCAGTCTTTGTCGTGATCGCTGTTTCTTCTGTCTCCACAGATAGCCGTGTTTTATCGAGCCAGTCCCAGACACAAGCTGAAGATCGTCAAGGTGAGCAGGAGGAACAAAACTGACTGTAGAGCAGTTTATTGAATATAATATCACTTTATTTATTACAGCAGGTCTTATGAAGTCTGGTGACCTCACACAGTGAAACCTCAGTTTTTTCTCATCATTTGTTTAAATGTTTCAGTTAACAGGTCAGAGAGGAAAATGTTTCCGATCATTTTGTTTTATTTTTATTTTTGCCCTGTGTTGTTACTGTTGGTGCCGCTGTCCCAGAGACAGCGTGAGCAACATGGCTACCACTAAATGATTCTCTCTGCAGTCCCTCCAGAACATCGGCGCCGTCGTCGCCATGACGGGCGACGGGGTGAACGACGCCGTGGCTCTGAAGGCCGCAGACATCGGCGTGGCGATGGGCCAGACGGGCACCGACGTCTGCAAGGAGGCGGCCGACATGATCCTGGTGGACGACGACTTCCAGACCATCATGTGAGCGGACGACAGGAAACATTCGACCTGCGGGAAACGTTTGAAACTGCAGAACTGAACTTTGTTCTCTGCTTCCAGGTCGGCCATCGAGGAAGGAAAAGGAATTTACAACAACATTAAAAACTTTGTCCGCTTCCAGCTGAGCACGTGAGTGAAACCTGCTCGTGTTCTTCTGCCATTGTTCTTTTCATGTAAGAAGTTACTAACAGTGTCGGCGTGTCCGTCACCGCTGCTCTGCAGGAGCATCGCCGCTCTGACGCTCATCTCCCTGGCAACGCTCATGAACTTCCCCAACCCGCTGAATGCCATGCAGATCCTGTGGATCAACATCATCATGGACGGACCGCCTGCTCAGAGGTACAGGGGCAGTGTGTACTTGTTGTGTATCAGCAGTGTGTTGTTGTCGTTGTTGTTGTGTATCAGGAGTGTGTTGTTGTTGTTGTTGTTGTTGTTGTGTATCAGGAGTGTGTTGTTGTTGTTGTTGTGTATCAGGAGTGTGTTGTTGTTGTTGTTGTGTATCAGGAGTGTGTTGTTGTTGTGTTGTTGTCAGTTTGGGGGTGGAGCCTGTGGACCGTGACGTGATCCGGCAGCCTCCTCGTAACGTCAGAGACAGCATCATCACTCGCAGTCTGCTCATCAAAGTTCTGGTGTCGGCGCTCGTCATCGTGTGCGGGACGCTGTTCGTCTTCTGGAGGGAGGTGAGCAGAGTCCGAGCTTCTGTCTCCTCTGGTGATAAATAATAAAATAACCCGTCTGTCACGTCAGGTTAACACAAAAATACAAGATCAATACAAACGACCGTGTTTGCAGTCGGCTGACGTTGAGGTCGTCCAGCAGATTATTCACTGTTTGTCTTTTTGTTTTCAGTTGCAGGACAACGTGATCACTCCTCGAGACACCACCATGACCTTCACCTGCTTCGTCTTCTTCGACATGTTCAACGCTCTGAGCTCTCGTTCACAGGTAACTGCAGAAACACCTGAGAGAGCCGAGCTCAGTGAAAAGTCTCCACTCAGCGTGTTTTACTTTCCTGATGAATCGTTTCCTGCAGAGAAAATTACCTGCTCTGGTTTTTAAACGGAGTCGACTGAAAGGTTTCTGCTTTCAGCTTCTTAAATGTGAAGATTTGCTGCTTTTCTTCATCATTTCTGACAGTAAACGAAGAGTCTTCCTCTCTTTTTGACATTTTGTAGACAAAAGGATGAATCAATTAATCTTAAGATTATTAGATAATGAAACTAATAGTCGGCTGCAGGTGTCTGTGACATGTGTCTTCATAGTTTAAACAGAGTTGGACTGATGTATATTTGAATGCTGTTTGATCCTGATGCTCTTCTGACATGAACGACTTTAACACTGAATGAAAAGCAGCGAGATGATGATAATAATAATAATAATAACGTGAACGCTCTGATGTGCCTGCTCCTCAGACCCGTATGGTCCACGAGATGGGTCTGTGCAGCAACAGGACGTTCTGTTACGCCGTCCTGGCCTCCATCATGGGTCAGCTCCTCGTCATCTACTTCCCTCCTCTGCAGAACGTCTTCCAGACGGAGAGCCTCAGCATCTTCGGTAGGATTCACCTCAAACATCTGATGAAGCATGAAACCAGAAGCTCTCAGACTTATTAATCAAAGATCTGCATCTGATTTGAAGTCCAGCTCAGTCTGGACGGATTGTGACAACAAAACAACACTGAATCAGTTAAATAACGTCTGCAGTATTTAATTATTAAAAAAGCTTCAGTACAACAACTTAAACAGTCGGAGATCAGCTGTTTATCAAAGAATGTTTGAGTTTGCTGATAACAATTTTATAACATTATTTTGATAGATTGTATTAAAATCTGCCGATGCAGAAACAAAACAGATGTTGTTATAATTTAGCCTCTTTTTATTAAAAGTGCTGTAAGTTAAAGAACAAGAAAGTGATGACAGATGAGGGTCGAAAGAAGGAAAAAATAGAAGCTTTCATGTTTTAACAACTTTTGTGGCCATTCAAGTAAAGATTTCCGAGTTTACGAGGTGAACTTGAACGCAACATGACGTCCAAAATACTGTCACGATGTTTGGTGTTGTCAATATTACAATTTATTTAGATTTGTATAAGACTAGACGAAGGGAAAAAAGTTTAAATTAGGCTTTTTTGGTTATCACATTTTTACATTCATTTTGTCAAACGAGTGTAAAATGTGATTTGTTGTCAGTTTTTATTTTTAAGTGATTTGGTTTTAATGTTGGCGTTCACTCTGCTCACGCTCCGTTACAGGACGGATACTTTGTGAAACGTTTCCACTCGAGCGTCGACACCAAAACATTTTATTTATTTATTTTTATTCCTTAATTTGAGAAGAGTAAAATCTTACTGGCAGGTCTGTTATTCAAAAAGTCCAAAAAGGAAAATATTCATATAATGAATTTCATTTTTTTATTTAAATTTTGTCAGACGTTTGTTTTCAGTTTGTTAAATCTTGTTTCGTTTCAGTGATTTGATTTGAATGTTGGCCGTCTCAGGCTTCCGTACTCAGCGACTGGTCACCGGTCACGTGTTGATCAGAGAGTCAGTAGACAGCAGCAGCTGTTGACGGACTGAGGTCCGGACTTTGAGGTTCTGTTCAGTGAGTTAACTTTGTATTTCTGATCCTCCTGCAGACCTGCTGCTCCTGGTGACGCTCACCTCCTCGGTGTGTGTGGTGTCTGAAGCCATCAAGATGATGGAGAGGTGGAGGGGCGTGGAGAAGAGCCCGCCCGCCGACTGCTTCCACGAGGTATGACCTCCCCCGACCGACCACAGACTCTGAGGTTTGGAGGAAGACGAGGAGGACGAGTGCGATGGGTTTATTATCTCACAACCGATGGCACTGACTAATTAAGACTGCAAGGACTTATGGGATTTTCCTGTGAGCTCCTCAGGAGGGAGGAGAAACTCTGGTCTGCGACTGGAGGAAGCTCCCGGTCTCGGGGGGGACGGAGGGAGACGACTGGACTCTGATTATACTGGGAGGACAAGATGGCTGCTGGGAGATCCGACCCTGTCCGAGGGCCGAACCGCAGCAGCAGAAGCTTCGGTGAAAGCGGCTCCAGTCTGCTCCTCGTTGTTTAGGACGTCCTCTGAGAAAACCCTCTGAAGAGTAGAGACGTGTAGAGTCTTTTTAATCTGTCGTGTAGAAGGTGTTGACCACTGCTCAGCTTGCTTTTCATGGTTGGATGCGGTAACTTGTTTTGATTCCTTGTGGATGGTGGAGGTGTAACGGTACAAAAGTGTTGGTTTGTTATAAACACGAGTTTAAAGCACAGCGGGGAAACTAAATGTTTGATTTCTTCAATTAAAGTAAACGGTTAACGAGGCTCACAGGTCCTAACGTCTGCTGCAGACACGAAGAACTGAAACGTTTACATGAAGTCAGTCATTTAAAGAAACTGAGGCGATACGTGTCGGCGTGGCTTCATGACTTTACACTTTACTGAAGCATTTAGAGAATATAAAGCTTTAATCTTTTCTACTACGGGAGTCTGTGGCTGCCAATATTACAGTCAAATCATTTAATCAAATAAAAAATTTCCATTTGTGAATGTTAAAGTTTCTTTTTCATGCTCAGTTTCATCAAAATGGACAGATGTCACAAAGAGTATTCTGACGGCGCTTTAATCAAAAACACCGTTAGAACATTTAATCTGAAGGTTTGAGGACTGAAATACAAACCAGGGTGTAATTCATATTAAAGGTGCACATGTAAGAACTAACAGGGGGGCAGCATATCGCTAGAGTGACCGCCAACTGCTGCAAACTGTAGCTGTGTTAGCTAGCTAGCTCAGTTAGCCGTGCAGCTAGCAGACTGGACTGAGAGTTTGGAGAAACATCTTTGACGTGACATGAAAATTGTTGTTTCTTTATAATCTGTTGATTCTAATTGATTCTTACATAAAGTAGCTTTAAAGTTTGATTTCAAAAGTTCAGTTTGCATTTTAACTTTTTTAGTTCAGTTGAACTGAAAACGTTGATTTCACATTAAATTTCAGCGTTCTTGTTTTCAGTTTTGGGTCGAAGGAAAGTCTCGTGTTTGGTTTCAGTGTCGGCAGCAACAGACTTCTGTACTCGACGCCTGCGACCGACCGGATCTTGTGTTAAACTTTTTCCACATGAGTGTCGAAACCAAAACACTTTGTCTGATTCTTAACTTCAAGAAAAATAAACTTTACTTTTACTTTTTACCTTTAATTAAATCAGGAACCATCTGATCAGAGGTCATTAATCTGACAGCAGGCTCTTCCTGCTCTGCCTTTTTATTTCTGTTTAATAAACCGGTGACGCTAACGTTAGCCTTTAGCTGTGCTACCCTGACTAGCACGATTTAACTCACACAGTGAAACTGGCAGTTTTTGTTTGGTAGCTTTCAGTTCAGGTGACCTGTTGTTTTCTCCTGACATCATTTGTAACATTATAATTATCATTATTTGAAAACTTTATTGATCTCCAGACGTTCAGTTTGAGCACAAAACGGACCTAAAAGGAAACGATGGATCTTTTTCTTTATTCTGGACCAACTGAACCAAACCACCAAACCACAGGTGTGAAAGTTACTGAAACATTTGATCCGAATTGAAACGAGTCCCGTTTTGATTTGAGCAGTTCAGGAGGAATAAATGTGCCGTTACACCTCCACTGTCCGGGCGTGTTCCTGTGCTCCATGTGTTAGTTTCATGCTTCTTCCTACAAACACTGGTTTATTTAAATTAAAAGGAACTTTTGATTTGTACAGCTGATGACATCATATTTAAGCTCCTTCACATTCGCCACCTTGTACAGAAAAACACGTCTTCGGTGGCGAGTGGGAAATAAACCCCGCCCACCACCGAGTCGCACGTCCCGATGCTGAACGTGGAATTAGGCCTCAGAAACCACCGACGTTAACACAACAGTGCCGACAGACGCGGTCGCTTCAGGGTAACGACGCAGAAACTTTAGTGACGACGCTTTTCATCCTGTGCCTTAGAGAAGTCATGGATATTTAGATTTTCTCCACCTCAGTGGACAGAAGCCCTTTACTGGCGGACGGCTCTTCTGTTGAGCAGCTTCAGCACTTAAACCATTTGAATATTAACGTCATTGTTTCTGTTGATTTTCTCGCCCTCATTTAATCATTGAACAGACGTCATGGTGCTTTCTGGGAAACGTAGTTGATTTGGTGATCTCGTTGTTGAAAGTTTATTTGTAGATGTTGTTTTTCTTCTTTCCCAAAAGGATCCGTCTCTCACAGGAAGAGGAAGAGACTCTGTTCTCTCTGCTGTCCTGTTTCCTCAAAGTCAATATTTTTTACTTCATATTGTGACCGAGAACATAACGTTTGATCTCAATATGAAATAAAAGACGATTGATCTCGTGGAAAAACAGCAGCGAGTTCATGGTTTCTTTGATTTGTCAGTGGCAGTCTGTGCTGATGTCAGCAAAAAGCTTTAACGGTGAAACAGTCGGATTTTATTTCTGAATGAGCGAAACGACAAGAAAAGTTATTAAAGGAGATTTTCTGTTTGTACAACCTGAGTCTTATTTCTGTAGATTTTCCATCATTTCCTGTTCTGATTCTGACATCTGGGGTCATTTCACCTCAGACTCGCACACAGAATCGTGTCTCATTGAATTTGTCCAAACTCAGCAAATAAAGACAAATATTTAACACTAACGTTTTAAATGAGACGAGATTCATTAAAAACTAGAAGTGTGAGGAAGCAGCCTGAGCAGTCAGTCACTGATCGAGCTGATCGGGCTGATCGAAGGTTCATCAGGTAACAAAACTCGAACAGGATTTTTAGAAATCAGATATTTCTCTAAAGCCTGAAAGAAAAACGGACTGAGAGCTGTTCTCTCTTTGTCCTCACCTTGTTTACAGGTGAAGAGCATTCTGGGATCTTATTGGTCAACGTCACAGATCAGTGTGAACAGACTAAAATCATTGATCTGACGTAGAGACGATGACGAGTGTGAGGATGAGTTGAAATCAGTGAACTGCTGCTGGTTGTGTTAAAACTACAAACTTCATCAAGACTTTATTTTTGTTCTTCAGGAGTAAAAAGTAACTTCACAATATTTTTCAGTCTGGACTCCAAAGGACCAGAGATTCACCGGGTTCAAATAAAAACTGCAGACGAGAAACAAATCAAACTGAAACTACAGTTTAAAAACTGAAGCAGACGACTGAAACTGCCAAAATCAAATCAAATAAAATACATAAATGTCTCAGTAAAGAAGTAAACATGTCATTTAATGCAGCAGTAAAAGTAATAATACCAAAAATACATTTATATTAATTTAACTGTTAATTTATAGAATGTGACTTAAACTGATTTATGATTTAATTTGCTTCTTTATTTATTTCTTTGTTTTATTCCGCCTGTTTTTCGTGTCCTGCTGTTTTAAATTTCTCATCTTTATTGTTTAATCATAAATATTAAAATCATCTGTTTTTATGTGAAGCACTTTGTGAATGAATTGTGCGATATAAATAAAGTTTGTTATTATTATTATTATGTAGTTTCTTTTCCCATTTGTTTTATTTATTCATTTTTAAGGTTTTTTCTGTCTATTTATATATTATCTATATTTATACATTTAAAAATAAATAAACATAAATCCTAAATGTGAAATCAAAAAATTAATATATAGAATGGAAAATTAACTGGGAAAGTAAAAAATAAGGGAACTAATACAAAGATAAATAAACATAGAAGTGATTTATGACGATTGTAGAAATTAATTAATGCCTCCATTTATTTTTAATATAATTTTTTTACCATTTAGCTCCATTTCATTTTCATTTATTTATTACATTTATTTATTTTGTATTTAGTTCTGTATTCTTTTCCCCTTTAGCAAGATAATACATAAATAAATATTAAATACATTTTAAAAAATGAATAAATTATTCAATTAAAGAATAAAACAAATGGGAAAGTTAAATTAGTTAAATTAAAAATTTATTTATTTAAGGGGAAATTAATACTGAAGCAATTTAAAAAAGAAATATAAATGTGTTTAAATTATATTTGTTCAGTTTATTTAATTAATCATATTTTTGGTGCATTAAATGATATTTACTGATTTATTGAGACATTTATTTAATTATTTGTTTGTTTTTGATTGTGTCAGTTTCAGTCCTCCGTAGTTTTACAGTCGATTAGATGATGAGAACAAAATCTTTTAGTTTAACTTAAATAAAAATGTTTTAAATATGATTACTGAACATGTTTTTTCTGTCCGGCTGCTCCTGTTTTGATTTCTTTGACTCCAGATCAGAGTTTAGATTCAGAAGTTGTTAAACTCAGGTTGTAGAAAACAGCTGATGTTTGATTCTGGATCACATGACGTCCACGTTGTCCTGCGTCCCCCGTCTGTCCCCCCGCCTGCAGCCAGATGTGCTTCACACCGAGCTGCCGTCCTGTCGTCAGCCATCACCCTGCTGTCTGTCTGTCTGTCTGTCTGTCTGTCTCTCTGCCTGTCTGTCTGTCTGTCTGTCTCTCTGTCTGTCTGTCTGTCTGTCTGTCTGTCTCTCTGCCTGTCTGTCTGTCTGCCTGTCTGTCTGCCTGTCTGTCTGTCTGTCTGTCTGTCTGTCTGCCTGTCTGTGTGGACTTGTACATTTTACACTGTAAAAAACAATAAGTGAGTTTTTCTCTGGTCTTAACAACATTCATTCGCTCTTGTTGTATAAATTGTGCTTTCAGTGTCTCTGCTGTGTGTCGGTGGTCGTCAGCTGTTCGTCTCCGTCCGACTCCTTAAAACTCTGGTTCAGACGTCTGATTCCCAGAAGTTGAGCTGAAACAATCAGTGGATCAACAGGAAGTTAATGAGAAACGTTTTCACAAAAACAAAATGTGAAGAAAATGTTCTCAGTTTTGGGAGTAAAGTTACATTTCTGGACTTTTTATTGGAACAAACAAATTATTTATTAAGAAAATATCGTCAGATTAACGAGTGATGAAGCTCTGCTCTAAACTAAAGCTGTTACATTAAAACACAACTTGGTAAAGTTTTATTTTATTTGAATTGGATCAACAGAAAATAATCAGTTATTTTCTCCGGAGAAACCAGAAATTAAAAAAAGAGAAGAAGAATTCAAAACTAAAACCAGAAAGTTTTATTACAGGAAACATTTTCATACATCTTTAAAATAAAGTGAATTTAATGTCTGTGGGAGAAAAAACCTGAACTGGAATATTAAATAAATAAATATTTTTCATCAGAGACTTCAGCTCTTTGTCAAATCCTGTTTTTAAAGCTTCTGTCTCGACGTCTGAAAACTAAAATCATGTGAGCGAACGAGCTGCTGCACCGTCACACCACCGACTCTCTCTCCTCTGTTTATTTATGGTGTGTGTGTGTGTGTGTGTGTGTGTGTGTGGATGAGAATAAAATGTATATTAAAATTTTCTAAATCTTTTAAAGAGTTTCACTTTGTTTTCATTCCTACTGGAGTTTATTCACACGTCCTTAAAACAGATTTAAAGAGATTTCCTGTTTTTATCTTCCTGAGATCAAATACATTTAAGAATCAAACTGGTGAATATTTTTTATTTGATATGAGACAAAAATAACAGGAAATATAAACTTAAAGCCATCAGTTAGTGACTAAACATTGGTTCATCTGTTAATAAATCATCAGACCAGCAGAGGAGCAAAATCAAATGTCGGCACATCAGAGAACGAACATTCAATCCAACATTTTTACACTGAATTTCACTGATTTTCATCCAGAATGAAGCAGAAACAGTTTCTGTTGATTCACAGCTGCTAAACTTTGACTTTGAATCTTCATGAGATATAAAATATGGAAAAGAAAACTTGTGTCGCTCCAGTTTCAGCGGCCGAGGAAGAAATATTCAGAAACTTTCACACATTAAAAGTAGAAAAACAAAAATGTCAGATTATGAAATCTTTAACTAAAACTGAATGTGACAGTTTATTATCAGTGAATTAAACATGAAGAAGAAGAAGGCAGCTCACTGTGATCATTTATCATAACTTTATAAACTGTTCAGTAGTTTAAACTATAAAGAGTTATTATCTTTGATAAACTGAATCTGTTGTGTGTAAACGCAGTGTTTCCCGGTTCACGTCCATGTCCAGGACACTTCATGTCAAAACGTCTTCAACTAAAGAGACATTATGTAGAAATCTGTGTTATCTGTGAGATGTGGCGCCCCCCACTGTTTGAGTGCAACACCACTCTTTGTAAATACAAATCTAACGCCGTTCTTCCGTCACGTGTTGGCCCGGCCCGACTCGGTTTGACTCGACGCTGCAGGGGTTTACATTTCCATCAGAACTGGACTTCCTGCTTGAAGGACACTCTCGTCTCGATCCCCACGGTACCATCGAAGTAACTGAACAAACAGTCAACAGTCGAGCCGAACAAAGACGACTGTCTGAGGAGAAGTTAATACAAGAAGGTGCTGTAAATAAGAACATTTCTACAGATGTGCAATATTTCCGTATTCTCCGATTATTAATCATTAACTGGTTCTGGTTGCTCGGCCGTCTGATGCAGTCGCTCCTTCTCGAAAAGAAATATCAAATTATAGAGATTATAAGAAGATATAAATAGAGAACGATAATAAATAAGAGTAAGTAAGAATAAAATATCTGAAGTACTTAAATGTGAAAAGAATATTTGCATTAAAACGCAGATATAAACATCTCCTTTAATATCATCGATGCACAGATGGTTCTGCCTCTTATTACTGTTGGTTCTGACTTCACTTCAGTAAAACAAGATCCTCGATCCGATTCTGATGAGGAACCAGCACCACAGTTATCACAGAGTCTGCTCTGAAGTTTAACCGTCCTGACGTCATCGACAATCATTTTTATCCACACAGGTTTTATCAGCACAACAAAGTTTATTACTCACACACCCTTCATATAAAACAACCGATGAATAACATTTGTTTCACAATAAAACAAATTCACAGAGATTTAAAGTTTCCTAACTCGTTTTCCTCGATTCTTACATTCCTTGAACAAAACACACGAAATTCATTGCAAGAGTTAATTTTTTTTTTACACAGATAAATAAATACAAAGTTGGTAAAAAGTTCTGAGAGATTTATAAAAACATGAAAACCAGACGAGAGTTGGTTCAGATGTTCAAACATCATCAGACCAACAGGAAGACAATTAAAATGTCACCACAGATCAGAGGACAAACTTTTTTAACTGAATTTCACTTTTTCACTCCAGATTGAAGCACAAACAGTTTCTACAGCAGGAAGTTGATTCACACTCAGCAGTTGGTGGAGACCAAAACAGAGCTAAAAGAGGCTGAATGTTGAGTTTAAAAACGCGTTAGCAAACAGCTGTAAACTGTATCAGCTGCTGTGTTTACAGCCTGTTTCACTGCCCTCTAGTGGCCAAAAATCAATCAGCACAACTTTAAAGGGATTCATTGAGGAAGTAATGAAAATATAAACACATGTGGACTGGAGTCAGAACTGAGGGTCATTGTCCATAAATCGAGCCCTGAGCTGGACGGCTCGGCTCACAGGATGTCCCCCCCCCTGCGCTCCTTCTTCAGGACCAGGTCCGGGTTCTTGCCGGAGTGGACTCTCTCTCTGGCTCTGTAACGAGTCCTCACCGACAGCAGGTCGTCCAGATTTTGGTCCTGCAGCGCTCTGACCACGCTGTAGGCTTCGGTCACGGCCTCCTCGTCGTCCTCGTACCGGAGGAACAGCTGATGCAGGCTGGCGGTCAGGTCGTCCACCTGCTGCCGGCGTGGAGACGGCGGTGTCGTCTGAGTGACTGGAGGTTTTGTTGCCTCCCGACTAAGAGACTGGTGGACGACGGACAGCATGGCTCTGTACTGTTTCACACTCGAGGGGTTGTACTTCAGGCGCTTCATTTTTCTTGTCCTCATCAGGTGGACAAGGTTGTGGACCAACGTCCCCTCATAGAACCTGGACAACAACAGAAGGACAAGATCAGGGACAAGGACGTCACCTGGATGAGTCAATATTTCATCATTTTGTGAGGAATGAAGCATAAAGCCCTGTGGACAACAGCAGTATGAGCACCACCATCTCCAGTCATAAAGATCTTGATCTGGCCAGCAGCTGCGTTTTTTGTGAAAGCGACTGAAGGAAAGTTTCTCTCACTTTCTTAAAAACACAGCGATACGGTGATTTATCTGTGTGACCATGTCAGATTAAGTACAAGTAAAGCGAAATGTGCTTTTAGTATGAAAAGTGAAAGGACTGTAAACTGTTTCCTGTCCGTGTTTTCACATCATATCTGATGTTTCTGGATTAATATTGCTGTCGCTCACCTGGCGATCTGTGGTTCAGGTAAGGGGAAGCCGAGCAGCTGGTTCAGGTGGATGCTGTCCTTCATGCACGCCTGCCATTGGCTGAAGGCGTGAGCCACGCCCACATCTGGCTTATGCTGATTCTGAATCTGCAGATCTGCCACACACACACACACACACACACACGCACGTCAGTGATTGATCAGATAAGGTGATGACAGGAAGTAACCAGGTATCAGTCACCTGTGAGTTTTACCTGCTCTGCCTCTCAGCGCGTCCCCGTTGGTGGCTCCCAGCAGCAGCGCCTTCAGCAGCGCGTCGCCCGGAGGAGGCTGAGCTCTCTGCATCCAGTAGCAGGTGACGGCCACCAGGAGGCGCAGCGGAGGCGGCAGGCGGCTCAGAGACGCCTCCGTCACCCCCAGAGCCTCCAGCAGCACCTGCAGGCGCTGAGCGGGCTCCGCCTGGCGACACACGGAGGATCAGGGTCAATGTGGAGCTCAATGCAACTTTATTTACACTCAATATGACAGACAGCACAGTGACGTCACAACAACAAGTATTCAGCTCATAAGAATTAAAGATGAAACTGTTGCAGCGCCTGTCACCTGTCAAACAGGTTTCATGACGCACTTCCTGTCAGAAAGCTTCACCTTGTCCAGGGAGCTGAGCAGCAGCTGCCTGGCGACCCCCCTGGAGGCCGGCTGGACCGGGATGAACGTCAGCTGGAGTCCGTCTCTGTCTCTCTCCAGAACCGGCCTCCCTCTGCCCAGCAGCAGCCCGTACATCACCTGGCGGACCGGCCGGGACGTCAGGTACGCGCTGGGCCTGTCGGCGCGGGCCACGGGGCAGCCGAGGTTCATCCTCTGCAGCCGCAGCACGTCCAGGATGTCTGAGGGCAGCCGGTCCTGCGTGAACGGCAGCCGGATCCAGTCCGGGACGAGACCCGCCGCCTGCAGGAGACAGAGCAGAACCAGTGAGCTTCAGACACATCTTCACCAGAGGCTCACTCAGCTAACCGATTCTTCATGTGTTGATTAAATGTCTTTGACCTCCCTGCAGACAGACCCGGTCCAGTGGACCCGGTCCTGCGGCCTCTCTGCAGGTGCTGGTTCGTTTCAACTATGTACTGAATGAAGATGCACAGGTGAGCTGAACTCTCTGGTGAAACTGGGCCTCAACTAAATAAAATGTTCCCCTAAAACTTTAAAGTAACGGATGTTGTCACCTCGTCCTCCGCTGGGAGTGGCGGTGCCGTCCCGTGGAGGAAGAACCTCTGCAGGGAGCAGGCGGGGAGCCGGTACTCCTCCATGCCCAGGTACAGGCCCTGCAGAACCTCCGCCTTCCTCTTCTCGCTCAGCGGCCCGATCAGCTCCAGCGCCGCCTCGAAGGCCTCCTGCGGCTCCCGGAAGCTCCTCAGCCAGCAGAGCAGCCCCTCCAGGCGGCTCGGTTTCCCGGAACCAGCGGGGCAGAACTGGGACCAGCGGATGTATTCCGTCCTCTGCAGCTTCACGTAGTCGTTCCCAGCCAAGGCGGCGAATGCGGGCAGGAGCGGCGGCTCGATGCCGAAGCGGACGCAGATGTTGGAGGTCTTGTAGTTCCGGCAGGGGACGCAGCTCCGCTCCGCCGCCGCCCAGCGGAAGTGAGCGAGCGGCAGCAGCCCCGCGGACAGCGCGAAGATGTAGAAGTCGCTGTCGCTGGACAGAACCGGACAGTCCCACGCGTTGGCGAGAGCAGCGATCTCCTGGTCGGCCTCCCCGTAGCACTTCGCCGACGGGACCTCCAGCCGGGCCAGCGTCTGTCTGAACACCACCTTGACCAGCGACGGCACGATGTTCTCCCGGCTGCCGTCCGACGCCGCTCGGTGGGCTCTCAGGATCCGGTCCTCGGCTCTTTGCGTCACCGTCTCGAGCTTCTTGTCGCTGGGATCCGTGCCTCCGTCCAGAACCACGTACGGTTGGATCTCACAGGCTCGGAGGGCTGCGACGAACCTCTCCACCAGCGCCTCAAACGCAGCATACTCCCCGCCGTGGTTCTGGTCCAGACCTGACGGATCCAAAGCAAAGGAACCAGAACAAACAGTTACTAACAAACATCTGATTTCAGCTTGTTACCGAACCATGACTTCATGACTGAGCAGAGGCGCTGCACGAGCAGACTGACCGGAACCTGGGTCAGGACTTGTTATTGTGGGTTTGCTTCACCAACAAATGTGAATGTTTTTTTTTTTTAAAGAATCTTGATCAGATGAGTCCAAAGAAAATATCACAATAAACAGAATCATAATTATTATAATGGCAACATGTGTTCTTGTTATTCTGATCAGTTTAATTATAAAGCTCTTCATGTGTTAAAAACAGTTAGCGGTTGCTAACAAGTGTCTGAATGAGACTAGTCCGTCTTTACAGGCCACTTTAGTTACACACTGTTCTGACTCTGACTTTACAACTCGTACATTGATCAGTTTATAGAAAACCTGGAGAGTAATTGTGCAGTAAGACCCGGTGGTGACGTTTAAGTTTAGCATTAGCTTGTTACTGCTACACATTTAATTTACGCTTCAAACATCAGAGTGGAGTTCATCTGTGGAGATTATCTGGATGAACAGAACCTGGACGGATCAGAACCTTCAGATTAGTTTCTGTAATAATCCAGAATCCAGTTCAATAATCCTACAGATTTTTCGCAGACACCGGAAGGCGCCGCTCAGTGTGACTTCCGGTCCGGCCTGGTGGCCACTCGCGGTGTTGCAACTAAAAAGTCCCCCGCAGCCCAGAAATCATTTCCCCTCAGACCGCCATTATGAAAGAGACGTCTGTGAAACTCTTATTACTATTATTATTATTATTATTATTAATAATAAAACTTTCAATAAACTGTGAAAAGCGATTTTAAAATCCGTGACGTCATCACAACGCGTCTACGAGCATATTCAATGGGCCGCATAACCAGGAAGTAAACGCAGAAGATGGGAAACAGAAGCGACCACGCCCCCTTTGAAAACAAACGCTAGTGTTGGCGCGGGACTGAGAACAGCTCGTAGCGACATGTTTTAGAGCCAAAGAACAATAAATCCAGAAGCTTATGATCGTATTTACTTCTTCAAAGACCGAAGGACAGTGAGAGAACAGACCTGTGGCTCCAGGTCGTCCCGTGAGACCCGACCGGTCACATACGTCCGTCTGTGTCAAACACCTCGTCACAGGTGAGTTAATGAAATCACTGAGTGAATGACATGTGTGCCGATTGTGTCTGTAGATCGTAGTGAATCAAAAAAGAGCCTTTGTAAAGTTGTAACTGCAGTTTTTACCGTGAAAAAATAAGGCCCGACCTTAAAACTCCTGCTTTTACAATGGAGTTTGGTTGCGTAGCCTCTCCACCCGAAAGACCGCCAGGAGAGGAGCAGAGGCTGCTTTAATGTTAACAACACACAAACTGAGTAACGCAACAAGTGGAGCTAAACCCACCGGTTTTATTAAAACAGAGACAGCGTCATTACAGCGATGTGAAGACAGAAAAGATGATGGATGGACGTAATAAAGTAGTTGCGTGTGTCAGATGCGGACCGAACCTCATCCACTGTTTCTTTATTTTATTTATATATAATGACGCCGAACGTAGATCAACTACAATACAACACGATTGTTTGCCTCTGGCCATCAGATCTGGGCTCTTAAAAGCTAAAAATTCACACGAGAATCTTATTTTATGCCAGTAAATTGGCAGAGACCCAAAATCTACATTTAGCGCCAGTCGGACTGTTGACACTTAAAGGGGGCGGGGCTTGACACAGGGACAAAGTACCCGGATGTCACCAGTGTTGATGCGATGCACTGATAAACACACTGGAGGTTCACAGCTGTTTATTACATGTACATATTCAGCTTATATCATTCACTTCTGTGTTCAAGGCACCAACGATCAGCTTATAAAATATGATGCACTGTTACTGATTAAACTTCCCAACACTTTTATAAAGTAGATCAAATGAACTACAACACCTCACAAAAAATACCTGATAATCAAATTAGAGTTTAAATTAATTAAGCTATTTAAACAATGAATCTGCAGACCAGCTGTCAGATAAGAGTAATCAAAGTAAAAGTTAATATATCTGACCTGGAGTACCTGTGGAGGACCTGTGGAGTACAGCACCACAGTCACAATACTTTCTGTCCTACCTGAGTCAAAGTACAGCAAGTGGAGCAGGTTGCAGCCGTCGATCACCAGCCGGCTCATCCGGAACCGGACGTCCCGGTAGATCTGCTGGTGACTCTCTAAGAATGTGGTCAGGCCCTGAACACCCATCCTCTCTGATTCTGTCCTGGAAGTTTCATCTCTGCTGCTCTTATACCAGAGTCTGAGACTTTCCTTAAGTTTCACTTTCCTGACATCATCACTGTTTATTACATCAGATTACAAAACATAACACAGTCAACATCAAAGTCAACATCATCAACAGAGGGGAGGAGGACACAGAGTCTTTATATAGTCTTTATTGGGACACTTCATAAACAGTTTCACAGTAAAGAACAGAAATAATACACCCAGGTTACTGTGCAGATATAACAAGAGACTTTTCACATTATATCAATATAAATATTACACTGTTCTAACAAGAACTGTTTCTTGTTATAATGTGATGAGTTTGCGTGTCGTGATAACGTGAACATATTTTGATATAATGTGAGAATTTTCTTGTTGCATTTTCCTTGCGAGCAATTACTGTCACAGTAAAATATCAGCAGTACACAAAGTATTCTTCGCTTCATGTACTTCATTTAACCCATAAATACATTTTACTAACCATATGTTTACTTTTGCTTACATAATATTTAATAGATCAAAAGTAAAAGTACTCCTGCAAACTGGACCCATTTTATTATTCAGATATTATTGGAATATATCAGTGATGCAATAAGATGCCAGAAGCATTTCACTCGTCAAGTTTGAGTTTATTTTACATCCTCAGACACTGTCAGGTTCCTCTCTGTGACAATGCATCATGTTTTATAATGTAATTAGATGATATTAAGTATAAACTAATGTTTTTATAAGTAAAATATTAACCTGAAAAGTAACTAGTAACTAAAAACGTTAAAGAAGTACAAAATGTGTCCCTCAGAAATGTAGCAGAGCAGAACAGTACTTGATTAAATGCACTTCCTCCACAGCACCAGAATAACATCATATAAACAGTAACAGGAGCTCAGAAGCAGCTCGACTGGCAGCTGAACTGGTTTGAGTTTGGAAAGGGAAAATAAAACCTTCAGCAGCACCAGAGGAGGAGGAGGAGCAACTACAGCTCTGAACACAGCGACAACATTTACAACACAGTCAGCTGAGAAACAGAAACCAGCTGCACAGACCAGCTCTGTTTCACTTCAGGAGAAACACAACTCAACATGACGAACCCATTACTACCTATTACTACCACACCCATTATACAAACCATCAGTCATAACCTCTCATAGTCATGACTACAGCCAGAATAAACAATGCAAATGTTAAAATGTTTTACAAGCTAACCCTCACAATTATTAAAGATATCATAGCTTGACTGTATTTTCTTAAAATGTGAGATATGAGAAACTCATACTGAGCAAAAGTTAAGATGTGGTGATTCACACACCTGCATAATACTTGAGTAAAAGTTTTAAAGTATGTGATATTAAATGTACTTAAGTATCAAAAGTGCAATTAAAAAGTACATTTTACATAACTTGATATCATGTAACTGTAAATTGACCCCAATATTCAGCATTTTTCTGATTATTGTTACTGTTTTTATCAATAAAATGAATTCATTTAAAAATGTGATACTGTGGCTCTGATGCTGATGTGATCTGAAAAGTAACTAGTAACTAAAGTTATCAGATAAATGTAGTGGAGTGGAAGAATACAGTAGCAGAAAATGGAAATACTCAAGTAAAGTACAAGTAGCTCAAAATTGTACTTAAGTACAGAACATGAGGAATCATGAGTGCATCCTGTGTCACACAAGCACCAGAACAACATCATATAAACAGTAACAGGCTGAACTGGTCTGAGTTTGGAAAGGGAAAATAAACTGGAGCCCCAGAGGAGGACGGAGCAACTGCAGCTCTGAACACAGCCGACAGTGAATGAACTTCCCCATTCAGCATTTTTCTGATTTTTGGGATTATTTTTTTTTCCCCAATAAAATGAATTAATTTAAAAATGTTATATTTTGGCTCTGATGCAGCGTGTAATCTGTAAAGTAACTAGTAACTATATACAGTAAATAAGACAATATTTTCCTCTAAAGTGCAGTGGAGTGGAAGTGTGAAGTAACAGGAAATGGAAATACTCAAGTAAAGTACAAGTACTCTACTTAAGTACAGTACTTGAGTAGATGTTCTGAGTTACATTCCATCACTGCTTTCTTAACTCCAACATGTGATCAAGATTTTTTTAATATGCTAAATCAAATCTGTGAGATAAAAACTTAATGTTTTACTTACTAAATCAAAATTAAGAAATTACACAAGTGCAACAAAGTACATTTACACAAGTACAATCTTGAAGTACTTGTACCTCAAGTATTTCCGTTTTCTGTTACTTTATACTTCCACTTAACTACACTTTGGAACCAAATATTGTACTTTTTACTCCATTACATTTATTGATGAATCTAGTTACTTTACAGATTACATACTGCATCAGAGCCGAAGTAGCACATTTTTAAATTAATGTATTTTATTGACAAAACCAGTTCTCCCAGTATACAGAGACATGCTGACCGGGTTCATCATCAGTCACACTACAGTGAATACATATGTAAATATATGCAAAATGTACTTTTTACCTGTACTTTTGATACTTAAGTACATTTTGTATCAGATGGTGAAAGTATTGTTCATATTCAGGTGCCATATCATACCATATATTTCTAAGTGACATTTTAACATGATATCTTTACTCAAGTGTAACTGTTGAGTACAACACTGATATTATGTCATAATTTTTAATCTAGTACCTCATAATTTAGACTTTTTATTTATTTATTTTTGTACATTTGTGATGACTTAATGTGGCTTTTGTCGTGGTGGAAACTGGCTGTTGTCTGTTGGACATTGAACGCATCAGTGCTGTGGAGCAGAAGAGGACCCTGAAGGCCTCTCCGGTTGTGTTTGTGCGCTGTCACGTGACGCACGCGGTCTCCTCAGGACCGGCTGAAACCGACAGAAAGCTGCTGCAGGTCTGACTGAGCTGCAGACACACACACACACACACACACACACACACACACACACACACACTCACACTCGGCCCCGGTATGTCCGCTCTCTGTGTGCTGAGGACCCGCTGCTTCCCCCGGCAGGTCTCCGGCCTGCCCGCCGCCATGCAGAGACACTACAGCCTGGACGTCTCCGCCCCGCTGCTGCGGACGCAGGGCTACATAGACGGCCGCTGGGTCTCCGCAGCCTCGGTGTTCCCGGTGCTGGACCCGGCCACAGGGAAGGAGATAACCCGGGTGTCAGACTTTGGCCCGGCTGAGGCCAAGCAGGCTGTGGACGCTGCGTACAAGGCGTTTCACTCCTGGAAGCAGTGCACTGCTAAGGTACGTCTTCCGCTCTCAACCAAACTCCATTTAAAAATGTGTCAATTTAAGGCAAATGTTGCACATTTGCCTTAAAAACACGAGAAAACACTGCAACACTTTGTATTTTGTCAACTAAAAGGATCCAGACTTCAATTCGGCTTGCTCACAATTCACCAGAAAACACAGTGTTTTGATAAAATCTCATGTTTCATTTTAGAGTCTCGTTGCCTGCTGCCGCCCTCGTTTTTGCAGGAAGATACATGAACCAAAAAATAACGAACGACCTGCAGAGGTTTACATGTCAGAGAGAAGAGAGTCTCTCAATGGTTATGAATGCATATATAAAAACATAAACATTCGCCAATTAACATTTACATTAAATTGCGAAATTTCTGAATGGAGTTCTGCATGAGGACATTGTGGCAGGTGTAATTGTGCAGCTCATAAACGAACTGAGGCTTATTGTGTGAGTGAAGAGGTTTATGAGTGTTTAAACATTGACTGATTATCTGTGATTTATCAAACATTTATTAGTCCACATCATAAACGAGGCTGGTTTCTAATAGTTGTAAAACAATGCAAAGTCTAATAACAGCAGCAGGGGAGGAAGAAGTACTCAGATCTTTGAAGTCAGTAAAAGTATTAGCATTAAAAAGTAAAAGTACTTATTATGCAGAGTGGTCCATGTCAGAGTAACTCACATGGATTATAAATACTGATGCATAAAGTAAAATGTTCATGTTGCAGCTGGTAAAGACTCGGCTGCTTTCAGCTGATCACTGAGCAGTTTAGAGTACAAGTTAAGTGTAATTACATCCAAATTATACTACAGTACTTGAGTACATGTACTTAGTTACATTCCAGCACTGAACAGCAGTAAGACCAAACAACGCTGCAGAGTAAACGGCTTGTTTCTGTGTTTGGGAGACGGGAAGAACGTTAACTTCACATGCAGAGATGAAGTCTGTGCTGGTCATTTCAACCTTGACCTGATCCCAGTGTCACAGCAGAAGAAGGACAAAGTCCAACGTGTGTGTCGTTGGTAACACAACATACCTTCTTATTAAAAACCACAAACTCAATTCAAACATTTTAATGTCCACGTCTTTCATACATCATGAGATTATTCAAATGTTCAGTCTCATTCGTACCAATAATTCTTTCTCATTTCTCAGCTACTTCACTCCTGCAGCGTCGTCATGCAGATTCAGGCTGACGTATACAGTTACACTATATTATATTTTATCTACTCATTCAGACTTTTTGTCAAACTCAATTCAAACATCGTGGCACACATTTAAAAAAAAAAATCTCTTCTTGGCTTTATTGAAATAACAGGTGAAGAGTGACAGGAAACAGGGAGATAGAGAGAAGGAGTGGCCACGGGTCGGACCAGAACCCCGGGCCGGTGCAGCGAGGACACAGCCTCTGCACACGGGGCACGCTCCGCCAACTGAGCCACCAGAATGTTCCTCATTTTTTATACACCGAAATGCCAGTTTAGCTTCCAGTTTATAGTATATTTTCCACTTTTCAACTGTTCATATATTCAGCTGCGTCTTTATACAAATTAAAGACAGCAGTTCATCAATACTTTTGGAGAACAGGTTTAAAATCCTGTTTAGTCATTGTGGGATACTGAGTATAAGACTTCAGCAGAGTCAAATGTGAAAAAGGTGAATGGGTCTGAATATTTGTGTGGAGCTGTTTCAAGATGCACTAGAAGAAATGTGAACCTATTCTTTAATAGCAGCTGCTCATAAAGACCCGACAGAACAGTGTGTTCAGCTGTTGTTACACTTTGCACTCTGTTTAATATTAATCCAACTCATTCACACTTCACTATCAGTGAGGAAACATAATGGTCTCATGAAGCTGCTGTTATCTTTGCCAAGTTTTTTAAAATATTAACTTGAATAAAAACATGATGGTGAAACAACAAGTATCTGCGGAGACGATGGCGGCAGTGAGTCCGAACGTCACTCCTGATGTGATCTGATTGGTTGTCCTGCAGGAGAGGAGCATCCTGCTGAGGAAGTGGTTCGACCTGCTGACGCTGCACAAAGAAGACTTGGCCAAACTGGTCACATTCGAGAGTGTGAGTATCGTGGAGATAATTACACACAGCCGTCGTGTAATGTGCGTCAGTATCATCATGTTGAGACAAACAACAGCCGTAACGCAACATGAATATGAGTGGATGGAAAAGAACACAACATTGATTTGATGCAAACATTTATATTAATTTCTTCCAGGATTTTCCCTGATTTTTATTTTTTCATTGAATACTGAACAGTTTGACCTCCTCAAGCTTCTGATGAGGAGAAAATGTGATGTTTCAGCTGGAGACTAGTTTGATTTATAACCACATCATAATTTATAACTCTTCATATGTTCGTGTGTTTTGTAAAGTAACTAGTAACGAAAGCTGTCTGATAAATGTAGTGAAGTAAAAGGTACAATATTTCCCTCCGAGATGTCGTCGAGTAGAAGTTAAAAAGTGTCATGAATGGAAAATACTGAAGCAACATTATCAAGTAAACCTCTGACACACTCACTGTAAATAATCCACAGAGAAACCGTCACAACAGATTTCACCCGAACTACTTTCTGATGAAGAAATAGTCCCAGTGTTGACACTGAGGTCTGTGGATTATTTACACTGACAGGTACACCAGGCTGAAAACATGTGTAACATTAGTCTGTGTGTGTGTGTGTGTGTGTGTCTGTGTCTGTGTGTGTGTGTCTGTGTGTGTGTGTCTGTGTGTGTGTGTGTGTTGCAGGGGAAGCCCATGCGGGAGGCTCTCGGGGAGATCACGTACGCCGCCTCCTTCCTGGAGTGGTTTTCGGAGGAGGCCCGGCGAGTGTACGGCGACATCGTCCCGTCACCCGCCAAAGACCGAAAGATCCTCCTCCTCAAGCAGCCTGTGGGCGTCGCCTCCATCATCACACCGGTGAGCAGCCAATGAGAAAGGTTTTCAGTAGAGCCCAACTGATACTGTCCAATCACAAACACGTATATCAGTATCGGTGTTTATGTTGTCGATATTTTTAGGCATTACGATGCAGAAGAAGATGCCTGAGGTGATTTAGAAATATTAAATTCACAGTGAAGTTGCTGTTTCAGTGCAATGAAGATGTTATTTCCACCCTCGACGTGCACTCACTTCAGACGGAGTGCACGCTAATGCTCTTAGCTTAGCGCTTGAGCAGTTTTGTAACTGTTGTGTTGCTCCACAGTGGAACTTCCCGAGCGCGATGATCACCAGGAAGGTCGGAGCCGCTCTGGCAGCCGGCTGCACCGTGGTGGTCAAACCAGCCGAGGACACGCCGCTGTCGGCGCTCGCTCTGGCTGAGGTCGGCACTCTGAACATTTAACGCTCTACGTTAGTCAGTTTTCTGTTTCTTCTCTAAATGACATGATTCTGTGGTGTGTTGCAGCTGGCAGAGCAGGCCGGGATCCCTGCGGGGGTGTTTAACGTGGTTCCTTGTTCCAGAGAGAAGACTCCTTCCGTCGGGGAGGTTCTCTGCACCGACCCTCTGGTGGCCAAAATCTCCTTCACTGGCTCCACCGCCACCGGCAAGGTCAGACCGTCAGACTGCTGCCTGCAGTTATTACAGATAATGTTTGTCACCATGTTGGATAAGTCATAAAATTAAAATTATTTTAACGACTGAGTGCTGAGAATGAAGTGAGCTACAGGAGACATTCTTCATTCTTCAACGAAGTAAAACAGTAAAACATTTGAAATCATTGTTTCAGGTGCTGCTGAAAATGGCTGCCGACACAGTGAAGAAGGCGT